>NW_014040898.1:0-4337 GCF_000293215.1 Trichosporon asahii var. asahii CBS 2479
CGGTGCTGGGGGCTGATGGGCGAGTTTGTATTTGGTGGATTAGTGCAGTGATTAGGGGGGCGGTGGGTGGTGGGATTTGCGGCCAGTCTGGTGAGGGCTGTTGTTTACCTGAACGGAGTAAGTTGGAACGGCGGCGGTCGGACGCTTGGAAGGGGGAGGCGGAAAGCAAGAGCAAGAGATTGTCGAGGAGATGAGAGCATGCTCCGAGGGGAGAGCAGCAGGAGCAGCAGGAGCAGCAGAGAGAAGGGAGAGGGTCGAGTGAGGTGATGTCCAGGGTACGAGAGGAAAAAGCACTGCAGTCGTCAGGAAAGAGCGAGCGAGAGCAAGGGGCAGGAGAGCCAAGCAGGCATTGGACAGTGACCCAAAGACAGGATGTACAGGTTACGTCGTCTGCCATCTGCCCGTGCCTCCACCACCCACCCACACAGTTCTTCCTCTGCTCCCATGCCCTGACGCCTCTTCCCCCTCACTCACACTTTGTTTTTCTCATGCAGCCCGCGTCTGTCTTCGTCCCTCAGCTGACGTAGCCACCACCACCCACATCCCATTCATCGCATCGCATTAGGCACACCCCCATCCCTCATCCCTCTCTCCATCCTCGAAATCCCGACGCTCTGAAGCTCTGAATGATCATGCACACAAATGTTTGCGAGGTATGCAAACAAAGGGGCACGAGGGCTGATCACTTCTCCCCGCCAAGATCAGCCAAGAGCCTCCGTCCTCTCATGCACTCACTCCTGGTTTCCTCCCTCCAGTGGACGCCGCCGAGCTCGGACAGTCAAGCCAACAATCCCAGCGGCCAGCGGGTGGCGTACAGACGGGCACTTGGAGTGGTGACAACCGACAGACGAGGCGGTGCAGCGGCCCAGCGGCCAGCGGGTGCACCATGCTCGCATCACGCACATCACGGCACCCACCTGAGCCAGCTGAGCCACAGCAGCCTTTGCTTAAGGAACCACCAAACGCCAAACCCGCCCGGTCCAAGCGCAGGTACGCATTAGAGCTGCCAAATCTTGGGACTTGGCACGATGACTCCTGGCGGGTTGGCGTTCAGCTCGGTTCCCAGCGTCCCATCGCTTTTCCTCCTTAGGGTGCGTTCACGCTTCCGGAAGAAAAGACATTTTTACACTCTTGCCCGACCCGGCAATGGACCGGGAGGGTTCATGATGCACGCGCACGCCCGAGGCACCGTGCTTCATGTCGTGTCACCCTGTCGCAAGCCGTTGCTTTGTCGCTTTGCTGTCGACATCCTTCGCGATCGCAGCAATCGCAGCATGTGAACAATCTGAAGCAAGCGGGCAGCACGATGGACTCCAGAGAACAGAGCGACGCCTCACGAGACGATCTCAGACAAGACAACGCGCAAAGGCACACGAGCTACGCTCCACCGATCCATTCATGTCTGGTGGCTGGTCACTCCGTGAGCGTGGCACGGCACGGCCAGCGACCAACCAGCCCCTGCAGCCTCTGGTCAGGGGCTCGCGACGACCGAGCATGCCGCATGCCGAGCACTGCCAGAGCTGAACTTTGGTTCTTGGAATCACACCGTCGAACACAACATAGACTTTCGGTCATCCCCCAAAATCCCCCGGTCGCTGAACTCTCGACGGCCAAGCTTGACGAGAGGGGTTAACTCTATGCCCCGCTTTGCAGGTTCTGGGAACGAGACGACTGGAACCGATGGAACCGATGGACTGCGAGACCATGGGCATGAGGCGACGTCCCGCGTCCCGGAACCGATACGCGGTGGCACTGCACAGGCAACGGGCGGCGCACAGAGCGACTGGATCTGAGATCGATCGCTGCCCGGTCGGATCGTCGCGTCGCGCCGTCCTTGGCACGTCGCACGCCAGCCTTCGCGCACTGTCGTGACTGCTTTCATCCATCCAGTCTGACTGCCGAGTGAACCGAAAAGCACCGAGTGCGGTGCGATCGCTAATGCCGTACACGAAAGTGAGACTTTCCGGCGGATCCTGCAATCATCCCGAGAATGCCGGGTTCCCCGGACTGCCGGGGAATCTGCGTCTATATTTTCGACGCAAGCCTGACGCAGGCTTCGTTGGTCGCCGAATGCTGTGCATTTCTCTTCATTTTTTTGCACGGGCCGAACTCCGCGGACATATGTCAGGGTGTCACGGAGGGTGACGGAGCAAGCGGGCGGAGAGTGCGGAGAGAGTTGCGCGGTCCATAGCGAGCAAGCTCGCAAAGCTCGCAAAGCCGAGCGATCGCGAGCGAGCGGCGCATGGGCCAATCCCACCAGATGCCAGGGAGGGGCATAGTATGCTCAACAGCACAAGCTGCTCGGCGCTTTGCTTAACCCTGTTTTGCTGTTCTCAGTCCCTCACTCAACCCTTGATGGATTCGCAGGAGAACACAGGATGCAAACGCAAATGGGCAGTATGCTCGTCGTCGTTGGGTGCTGGGCATTTCTCTTCGTGGGTATCTCTTGGCCACTCGCAACCTCTCAGGGTCCTTTTCCAGGGACCACAGGAAATGCCATAACGCCTTTTGCTGCATTCGGAACCCTTCAGGGGACAAAGAGACAGGGTGCACGCGTCCGTCTCCGTCCCTCCCTTCGCAAGAGTTGGGGGGCTCCGCCCACGTTCATTGAAGAACAAGACTTCCCGGTGTTGTAAGGGAGGTGTGGCCGGGTGGACCGACGTTCCTGTTAGTCCTGTGGTTCCTGTCGTTCCTCGCCGTTCCTGGTTATTGCAGAGCGAGCCAAACACATCCATGCCCATGGCCAAGTAACTGGTCCTGGAAAAACTGCAGAGCGTAAAGGAAGAACTCCCACCCGTGCTCGGATGCTTAGCAGCTGTTCCGCGCATTGCGGGTGCTCATGCACCGGTGCGGAGAGAGCTTGCGGGCTTGAGCGGCGGCGACCGGCGTGGGCGGCGCGGGCGGCGTCTAAACTGTCCATATGACCACCGAAGAACGGGAATAGAACATGCAGGCCACAGCGTCTTACGTCTCGTGTCTGACGACAGCAATAACCGGCTCGCCGGCTCCCTTGTCGCACCAAAAGTATGGCACCGGATGTCTCTGTGCTCAGCGTGGAGCTCCAGAGATCGGGCCCATGAAAAGATGGACCATGGGAATGGAGGCTCGCGGAATAGCTCGTCTGGCCTGACTTTGGACTAAATCTGGCTTGGCCTCAGGCTTGGTGACTTGGAGCGAGCAAGTCGGCTTCGAGGACTTCGAGGGCCTCGAGGCTTCGGCTTTGTGCGATGCGCGACTTGCACTAAAGTACACTTACATTTAGGATGGGGGATCATGGAGGGTCAATCCCAGGCCGAGGGCAGAGACAAGAGAAAGACGCCCAGGACGCCAGGTCTTGGAGCAATTCACACTACTCGGACTGGGCACCGCTCACATTCCCACCACTAGCGCGCTAGCCCTCTTAGACTCGTGCTGGCCGATCCGCACGTCTTCGCGTGAGCGGAGTGTAAGACGAGACGCCCGCTGCCCGCCATCGCGCCAGTGCCGGGTCCGATGCGCGCCCGCCTTCTCCATCATATGCATGGGCTATTGGGCTAGGTGGGAGCGCGTGAACGCTCGGCGCTGCTCGGCGTGCTGGGCACCGGGCACCGGCAAGACAAGGGCACAACATACCGCATCGCGTAGGAAATGTGCCGAGGCGAGCGAATGCACAGGAGTCGTCTGACACCTCTGGATCGTGACTCATGGCATACCGGGCCGTCGACCAATCTGGGTCCTGAAATTCAGAGTACTTCCGAGTATCGTCGCTTCTGTCTCAGATGTATAATGCGGGGCAACGAGATCTACTTTCTGCACACTGGTGAATCGGGGTGTGTTTATTGTTGGCATTGTTGGCGACCCGCGGATCTGGGCGCTGGGCGCGGCTGGGCGTTCTCAACGTCTCGGGCGTCTAATCGCGTCGCAAGCACGCAAGTGGGGGTTGATCTACGGCTGCGCTATTGAGTGGTTCGGTATTGCGGGCCATCTGGAGGCGGCCGGTCGCAACACAGAAACAATGGTTGGGCGCTACGATTGCGCAGGCTACGGCGCCTACGGCTTCGCGCCTCTCTTTCTTTGTGAATGCGAACGCTCGGAACGCAAGGCTCCCAGGTCCCTCGTCCCTCGGGCCCTCGTTCCGGATCCGTGGATCCTTGAACCAGGATCTGACTGACTCATTCCCAATCCACGATACGGTCCTCCAGACGGCCAAGAGAGAGCAAGTAAGCCCAAGAACTCAGACCGACCGGCCTTCTACACTCAGGGCGGGCCGAGAGAATGGAACAATACAGCCTCGCACGCCTTGGCACATTGGGTCAAACAAGATAGAGGAACAGAGGTCATGTATGAAGGCTGGTCGA
>NW_014040897.1:0-4199 GCF_000293215.1 Trichosporon asahii var. asahii CBS 2479
CCGTTGGCACTGGCAACTGGCACTCTGAGGAGGGCCAGGTCGGTGAGATTGGCCACATCATCCGCATCCTCGTGCTGTTCTCCAACATCATGGCGATTACGAACAACGGCGGTGCTGGCTCGCATGAGGCCCGCCACCTCTCGCCCTCGCATTACGAGCAGGCGCTCAAGTCGTGGGCGCTCGACCTGCCCCGCCACCTGCGCTTCGACGAGGTCAACCTCTCGCTCTCGATGGCCAAGATCCAGAGCCCTGTTGCCGAGGTCGCCTTCGCCGGTTGGTCCTTCGCTTACATGCACGCGGTCGCCGAGTGCGGCATGTTCTACCTGCAGTCGAAGCACACTGGTGCTCCCTTCGCGGTGCAGCGCCAGGGCCAGGCTGTCGACAACCTGACCGTCATCATCGAGAGCTTCGGCGAGCGCGGTCGCGAGGGACCTCTCATGTTCTTCCCCGTCATGATCGTGACGTGCTGGATGGACCACATTGCGGCGACCAAGCCCGCGAGCGTGCACAGCGCGATGGAGGAGCGTGTGAACGCCTGGTGGGCTGACGTTGGGCGCGAGTGGGGCTGGGAGCGCCGCGAGACGCTCGAGCGCGGTATCTTCCCGAACCTCGAGACGATCGGCGGAGGCCCGGCCGAGCGCGAGCCCGCGCGCGAGCGTCCGTTCTCCCTCGCTGGCAGGCGATACGAGCCTCCCGCTCTGGGATTGTACCAGCAGACCTCGCCCGTCATGGAGTCGAGCGCGAGCAGCACGACGAGCCACGCGGTCGTCACGCCTAACGAGCCCAACCACCCGCGCTACCCCGTCCTCCCTCCTCTGCGCACGGGAAGCGGCGGCCGCTCGCCTTCACCGGCGCGCAGCAGCCGCAGCGCCCACTCGGTCCGCTCGGGCTCAGACCGCGAGCGCGAGCTTCCTCCGCTTCACGCGACCCGTCCCCTCGCCGAGCGCGACTGGGACTCGGAGAAGCGTGCTCGCCTCTCGCCCCCTCGCCGCGACTGGTCCTCTGGCCCGCTCCTCGGCATTGACGCCCTCGTCTCAGCCGCCGAGGAGCACCGTCGCGAGAGCATGGAGAAGGCTGCTGCCAAGGCGGTCACTGCGTGAGCGTAGTGACACGGCCGGCAGAGTTGCCATATGTGCGCCTCGTTGTGCACACTACACTGTATCGAATTGTATCACTGTAACGGGTAGACTAGACATTGCTTGAACGGTTGTTATGAATACCTCTGATCTATTACACGGAGCATCAGCGCAATGGCGAGGTAACACTGACTACCATGCACTAACTTTTGTTGCTTTTGTTGTGTGCATGCCCTTGCATGGTGAACTTGTGGTGAGTTTGGGTGTGGTGTGCGCTGGTGGAGGACGACGCCTGGCTGTGCCGATGACATCATGCCTCATGTCGCCACTGACCGAGGAGTAGTGGATCACATGCGTCACCGTCACCGTTTGTCTTCCTCGTCTCCACTTCGACTTTGCATACACTCATACACTCGCCTCCGCCTTCAATTCGAAACTGGAAGCGAGACAAACACGATGGGCGGCAACAACAACAACAAAGGCAAGGCACCCAAGGTGCACGCGGGCGAGAGCTTCGCCGACGCCGTGCGCGAGGGTACGCCAGCGGACCCCAACGGGGACCAGAACGCGCGCCTGAAGCCCGGAGAGACCTACGCCGACGCGGTGCAGGAGGGTCTTCCCGAGAACCACAGCTCGTCGTCTGACGCACCCCCCGCCTACTCGGCGAACGGCGCCAAGGCGTCCGACAGCAAGACGCCCTCGTCGACGGCACAGGCGCAGTCGCAGGGCGGTTCCTCGTCGCAGAACAACAAGAATCACGCCCTGCATCTCCCGAACGCGCACCACAGCCACAGGCTCGGATCGCCCAGTCCCTCGCCCTCCCCTGGCGGTCATCGGCACGGCCACCATAGTCACCCCCACAGCCACCATTTCTCGACCGGCGGCGGCGGTGGAGGCAGCGGCGGTATCTTTGCCGCGCAGTTTGGGCCGGGAGGCGCAGAGGAGGGCGTCGTCATGGTCCCCGAGAGGGAGTACATATACGCCCTTATGCGCGCGCGCCGCAGGTTCTGGGCGACGCTGTTCTGGGCCCTCCTCATCTATCTTGTTGCTGGGTAAGTCTCTCGAACCACCGAACTCAAGAATATGCTTCGTTGCTTGCGATCACCTGGCTCAGGCCATCTGCTCTTCATCACCCCACTGCGGTTCGGTGAAGCCAACGATTAACTTACGCCTTTACACCGCTTGGAGTAGAGTGAACCCACCCCTGAGTCGTCTCAGCCAGGCCTCGCCTCCAGTGACCAAGCTTTTCCACAGTTCTCAGAAGCTGACACTCAGTGCCATCGTAGGCGGTGGCGTCGCGGATGCCAACTCGCACAAGGGCAAGCACAAGGACAAGAACGGCAAGTGGCATGACCACGCTGCCGCCGTGACTGAGGAGAAAGGTGAGCCTCTCGCCTTTGTCCGCGTCGGTGTGCCCGCCGATCGCAGCCAGGAGGTCGATATGCCGTGGGACTACAGGGTGCAGGACGTGACGGCGCCTGAGTAGGTCATTGACGATTGTATGAGGATGTAAGAAGATGTCTATGAAGTAGTGTTTGGTATCCCGCGAGCTGTTCAACTCCTTTGTGAAGCAAGAGAGCAGAGAGCTCAAAAAGGGCTGTCCTCCGGCAGCGAGCATCGCTTAGTCAGTTACGGTTTAGCGGGTATTCCATCGCCAGCAGTATCCATGTCAGCCTGCAAGATATGTCAGTCTGCAAAGATAACAGAGCTGTGGCTGCAGCTACGTATCCCAGATCTCCGGATCGAGCTGCGTACCTGCGGCCCTTCTTGTTCAACTTCCGCAGGTCAGGTCCAGCTTGGAGCTGATCCGAGTCCTGCAGAGCCGGTCCGAGGTTTTTGCGTGCGCGCACGTCTCCCTCGTCACCGAGGCCTTCTCGTCATCCACCATTCATTCAGTGCACATGCACGCTGCTCCCTGCCCGCTGGCCGTCTTTAGCGGAACCCGATAAAGCGGCGATCGTTCCTCCTGTTCTCCTTGTTCGGATCCATGAGTGCACAAGTCGAAGAGCCGTGTCCGAGGTCACCGATCGGGTGACAGCCGATCGCCCAATACGGTAGCTCGGATCAGCCGCGGCTGCTGGTTTTCCGACTTCACTCCTTGCGTAACAATGCTTCCATGCTTCCTGCACATGCTGCACATGAGCTCATAATGCAGGATATGCAGGGCATACCCCTATGCCCCAGGGCACGTTCGCTTGCAGCATCGCTTCCTCGTCCAAGCAACTACGCGCGCCGAGATCTGCTTGGCCCCCATGTTCCAGCAGCTCGGTCATATTCCCTGCGGTGGGCGTCGCGCATGCTGAATGCGTGCAATTCTCCGCGTGCACCCAAGCAACGGCATGCACGCTATCGAATTCGTCTAGCGTGTTCCGACGACCCTCAACATCGAACGCTTCGTACACATCTCTTCCAGGTCTCTCATCTCTTTATCATGCATGCAGACAGATGCACATCGGTTTATAAGTATTCCGCACATCTTCGTAAGCCGCACTCTGATCTTCACTCAGTTTAGTCAGGTTCGGTGTCTACGGTGCGGAATCGTGGTGCGGGATGAGAAGTGCCTGCGGAGCTGGCACATTCTGGCGCTCACTATCAGACGGAAATGGCGGGATGTGATTGGCCGATCAAGGACGGTGCCTGTACGTCATCTTGCCTTCCATCCTGTCAACCCTTTGCAGGTATTGAAGGTGACAAAGCCGTGGGTAGAGCGACATCCATTGATGGGCACGGCTCTACGCATTGCGCATGGCGGAGATTGGATTCCAGGCTCGCGGCCCAAGGCACCCCCGCACCTCCCTGGTTCCCCTGGTTCCCACTTCTCGTCAATCCGTTCGGTCAGCTCGGTCATGTCGAGCCCATCCATGCCCCGAACCCGACGTCGATCCCCGTCGTTCACCAGTATAAATACCGACCTGCGTGTGTCGGAACGGTTCCGCATTCTTTCCCACTGACAACTCCAAACGTCAATCGAAGCATCCCAGCTTCCACCCCTTAGACAACAACCAACACCATATTCACCTCGAAAGTACTCAGAATGGCATCCAAGGGCCTCGGCAACGTCGTCGAGCTCCAGCGCCCCTGGCAGGGCGTCGGCCCCTTCATCTTTGGCTCGCACCATGTCGA
>NW_014040896.1:0-3477 GCF_000293215.1 Trichosporon asahii var. asahii CBS 2479
GAGATTGACACCGAATTCGACGCAGACGACGATGACGAGGAGGCCACGAGCCTCACGCGCCAGCTCGCGGCCACGGCGCAGGGCGTGCGCGAGGTCAGCAAGCAGCTCGGACGGACAAAGGTCCACTCGAGGATTCAGCACATTCTCATCGTCACCAAGGCGCGCGATAACCGCTTGATCTCTCTGACTCGCGATTTGGCGCTGTATCTGATGCAGCGGGGAGGACAGAATGGACAGAACGGACAGAGCTGCGGAAAGGACGACAAGAGCTGCTCGGGAACACCCGACAGGGCTGACTCGCGGGATCGCCGTGCGTGCTCGCCGGGCCGAGGCATGGTTGTTTACGTCGACGCGCAGTTGAAGAAGTCGAAGCGTTTCGACGCCGAGGGCATGGCGCGTGATTACCCCGAGCTGTTCCAGCCCGTTTTGCGCCGGAGGGCATCACGATCAGCAAACGCCTCTAGCACGAGTATCTCAACAATGGCATCAGGGTACAGCTCCAAGGACGGAAGCGGGAGCGGTGAGGGCCAGCTGCGTTACTGGACGCCCGAGATGTGCTCCAACACGCCGCAACTATTCGACTTTGTCATCACGCTCGGCGGAGACGGCACCGTGCTGTTCACGTCATGGCTTTTGTAAGCATTGGCATTGGCCTGGGCCGTGGCGTCACGCCCAGATCGCAGATCAGCTGCTCTCGGGCGCTCGGCGCCTCGGGCCCTAACCTCGCATAGTGTGATTCCCACTGACGCCCACAGCCAGAAGATTGTCCCGCCAGTGCTGCCGTTTGCGCTTGGGTCGCTCGGATTCCTCACAAACTTCAACTTCAAGGACTACAAGCCGATCATCAACAAGGTCGTCGACGAGGGTATCCGAGTCAACCTCCGCATGCGATTCAGCTGTACCGTGTACCGTGCCGTGGCGCCTGATGAGCCGACGGTTGTCAACTCGCACGGAAAGCGGAAAGCCATCCGGAAACCTGGAGGCGAGATCCTCGTGCAGCAGGTCGACCGCGAGGGGTGGGAGGCTCTCGAGGGCGGATCAGGGCCGACAGAGTCCGAGACGGACGACAAGGAGCGCGAGGTGCTGTGCTTCACGACGAGACCGGTGGAGCAGTTTGAGGTGCTCAATGACCTCGTGGTCGACCGCGGACCGTCGCCGTTCGTGTCATTGCTCGAGGTGTTTGGCGACGACCATCACCTGACGACGGTGCAGGCTGACGGTCTGACGGTGTCTACGCCGACAGGATCGACGGCGTACTCGCTCTCGGCCGGTGGATCGCTCGTGCACCCCGGCATCCCTGCGATCCTCTTGACGCCGATTTGCCCGCACACGCTGAGTTTCCGCCCCATGCTGCTTCCAGACGGTATGGAGCTGCGCGTATGTGTGCCGTACAACTCTCGGTCAACGGCATGGGCCTCGTTCGACGGCCGCGGCCGCGTCGAGCTCAAGCAAGGCGACCACATCAAGATCACCGCGTCCAAGTTCCCCTTCCCGACAGTCTGCGCCGACAAGCAGAGCACGGACTGGTTCCGCAGTATTTCGCGGACACTGCGGTGGAACGAACGCGAGAAGCAAAAGTCGTTCGTCGTGTTCGAGGAGGCCGACATGGACGCAAAGGAGCACTCGGACGAATACTCCGACGACGAGTTCGATATCGACGACCGCTCGACGGCGGGGGAGCGCACGCCCGACGTGCGCACACCGGATGCGGAGCCTGCTCAGCCGCAGCGTGTCCAGCTCACTGACTCGGGACCGGTCCCCGAGTCCTCGGAACGTCCCGCCCCGCGCGGCCGGCGACGACTGGTGGAGGAGACGGAGTACGACCGCAGCGGCGTGCAGAGTCCCAACCGCTTCGCGTCGGGCGGATACAAGGCCCCACCACCTCTGAGCCAGCGGCACCTCGTGAAGGCGCTCGAGAAGTGCGAGACGGACATGGCCAACATCCGCCTCAGTTCCAAGATCAGGGCGCAGGAGGAAGCGCTCGCGCGCGAGACGCAGCTGCAGGCCCTTGCGCACGACGAGGTCGCGCTGCGCGAGGCGCTGGCGCGTGTGACGGCCGAACGCGCAAAGTTGGAGGACAACTCGAGCCCCAGTGACTCGATCTCGAGCCTCGAGGAGCCCACGCCGGCGACGACAGCCCCGTCATCAGCGACGCAGAGCGCGCTGGCCAAGCAGGAGTGGGACGCGGCGGAGCTCGAGGCGCGCGAGCGCGAGATGCTCGAGCGCGACATAAGGGAACGGGAGCGGCAGCGCGAGCGCGAGCGTGAGATGCGCGAACTGCGAGAGCGGGAGCGAGAAGCACTCGAGCGCGGCCGGCCCCAGGATGGCGAGTACGGGCATGCGCGAGAGTCAAGTTTGCACCGCAACGTGCCCCGGACGGAGAGCGAGGCGACCCTCGCCCCCCTGCCGGAGTATGGGGAGTATGACGGCGCCGCGCCCCCGCCGGAACGCACGCCGCGGCAGGGAAGGAGCAGGACGCGGAGCGGGTACAGTAGCGCCGGGGGCAGTCGGGCGGGCTCGCGCATCAGGGCCGACGAAGGGGAGGTGCACTCGCCCTCTGTCCGGAGCGCGAGCAGGACGAGGAGGGCGAAGGCGTTTGCGTTCTTTGGGAATGACCACAGCGCGTCTGAGCTGAGCGAGGGGGAGTAGGCCGCCGAGCGAAGCGAGGCGAGGCGAGGCGAGGCGAGATGCGCAGAGTTTTCCAAGAGAGCTCTTCGGACTCTGCGCGTCGTCCCTCCGTCCCCTCCGTCGCTCCGTCGTATATCCCCCGATCCCCATCTGTTCCTTGTCTGTTCAGAGGACCCGACCAGCCACAAATCAGCGAAACATCCATCCCATCAGCATTTAAGTCATCTTTAGCCTCCCTAACCCTAACGAAATTCCATAATCACAAACTCGTGATGCATTACATATCTAGAGATGGAGACGAGGCGGAGACTTACAGACCTGTTCAGTGGCATCGTCGTCGGAGCAAGAGAGCGAGTGTGTATGAATGGTGGAAGGGTGGAAAGGTGGAAGGGTGGAAGGGTGAAGGGTGGAAGGGGTGAGAGACAGATGCAGCTCAGAGAAGACGCCGCACCCCCTCCCCGTCCAGAAGCAGCGCGCATCGGAGCTCCGCTGCGGCGTCCATGCGTGTTGAGCGCAGCTCTCGACTCGGCGAGGCAGAATCACCTCACCGACCCAGTCGCTTGGATCGGTTCCAGTGTTGTTGAGTGGGTGGCAAAATTAGTGACTGTCGGCCGATGCCCGAGTGCCGAGTTGGCTTGTGTGCATGTGTGTGCAAATCGCGCATGCGCGCAATTTGCGTGCCTCCGTTGCTTCGCGCGGCTGACGGGGCACGAGGCCACGAGGGCTGGGTGGCGAGTCGAGCGCGACTCACCCCACCTGACTACGGCTGTGGTCTTATCTGATAGCAAACTACAGTCACCGGGATATTGTTCTACGGCTCAGATCTGCCCGTCCTTCTCCCTTCCCATT
>NW_014040895.1:0-2521 GCF_000293215.1 Trichosporon asahii var. asahii CBS 2479
GTCGCCGCCGCCGCCGCCATGCCGTTCTTCGCCGACTTTCCCATCCCGACAGAGCGCTACTGGACCCCGTCGCGGATACTCGCCTGGTCGGCCTCCCTCCCCACCCCTCTGCCAGCCGACACCCCGCCCCCGCGCAAGCCCGATGTCGCGACCAACCTCTCCCTGCTGCTCAACCAGGTTGCGACGAATTCGGCCTCGCTCCCTCCCGAGGCCGTGCACGGGCTGCTGACGAGCGTGCTCCGCTCTCTCTCGCATGCGGCCGAGATGCGCAACCGCGAGCTCAACCTGCGTCTGCTCATGGTGCTGCTGACGAGCCTGAAGGGTCTCTGCGGGTGAGTAATAGATTTGTTTGGTCAGCTGGAACCCATTGGCCTACGGAATGCGGAATGCGCGCGTGATGTCTTGCATTTCTGCCAGGGCTAGAGGCTGGAGGGCTGTAGGGCTTTGGGCTTGGTTCCACCGAGCCACCGACCTAGCCACCGACCCATCGAGCCACCGTAGAGCCACCGGCCACCGGCCAGCACCGACCGGATCTCGCACATGACCCCAAGTGCTAACGGACAGGACCCGCCCCCCAACGCCCGCGAACAGCGACGAGGCCACGCCCGTCGCCGACGACAACGCCGCCGCCATGGCCATGGCCGCGACGGCCGCCAAGGCCGCGCAGCTCCAGCACCTCCAGCATCTACAACAGCAGCGCGCCAATGTGGCCTCGTACGCACAAAAGTTTGCCCCGCAGGCGACGACTGGCAACTCGGCATCGAGCACGCCGTCCAACGCCCCGCCCACGCCTGCCGCCAGCCCGAGACAGGGCATCGCCCAGCTCGACCAGGGATACGCGGGCCAGATTCCCGGTCTCAACGGACCGGTCAGGAATGAGAGGCAGAACCGCCGCGTCGACCCGCTTGCTCGGCCTATGTGAGCGCGCGATTGCGAGCGCCAGCGAGCGCGTCAGCGCGAGCAAGCGAGCAAGCGAGCGTACGAGCTTCTCACTTGACTGCGTGCTCGATCACGCCGATGGCGAGCAAAATTCTCCCGCACGGTCTCCACGGTCTCCACACGTCCCGCACGCCCACAAGCCACACTCGCACAGGGCGCGCGGCCCCGACGGTCCCCCACTATCGCAGTGGTATCGCTTGGCAGTGCTTATCGAGGCATATCAGCGCTATCGCGACCAACTGCGTGCTTATCATCCACCAATCCATCTTTTACAATGTTCCTACTCCCTCTTTGTGTGTTTATCTCTACTACTATCCCTAACCCAATCCCAATTGCAGCCCCTTCACTGGCGCGCAAACGAAAACTGTGTTAGCCGAATCTGATCTGATTTTTGTCGCCAATGTTGTATCCATTATTATTACCTCCCTCATCGAATGCATTGAACAATGAGAATGACGGGGCACTTGGGGGCTGGATAGCGCAATACTGCGCTGATTAGGATACGTCGTCTTGTCTCAGTCTTGGTCCAGGAGTGTACCACGCGGTGCATGGTAATCAAGTCGACGGCCTAAATGTGTGGCAGGACAAAGGCATCAGGCAGCGATAGATCAAGCGTACAAGCGAAGCGAGGCGCGATTGCTTTAGAGCTTTAGAGCAACGCCAAGCCCCGCAGTCGTAGTCCGATCGGCCGGTCCACCGGCCACCGGCGCACTGGTGTACACCGGGCATTGGTCCTGCCACCTGCTACCTGTGCACCTGTACTCAGATCGATTCATCCGTGACCGCAAAGGTGCACCGCAAAGGTTCACGAGTACAAGGTGGGGACGATCATCCTTTGGATCCTTTGGAGTTAGGCCACATGCATTGCCCACATGTCGATACCCACCCACCGGCCCATAACCCACTGGCCCACTGCAGTTATGGCGGATGTTGCTCCGCCCGCACCCACCGCGCCGCGCAGCCGCTCCATTCCACGGCTACAAGTGACGGGCCAGCGGGCCGAGGCATCCGTGGCACGTGTTATTGTCACGTGACTAATCTCACGTGGAATATGCCGGTCCATGTTGAGATCCAGACCCGACTCGGAGATGTGGTCAGTGTCCGTCGGCCGAGGGCGAAAGTCGGCCAAGCGATCCGGCGGTAACGACGAAAACAAATCGGACATTGTTGTTGTCCAACGTATAACGACATTAAGAGGAGAAAAGCAGGGATGAGCGACGTCTCGTTCCAGAGGGCTCTTGCTGTAAGTTGCTTCTTTTCCTCCCTACAGAACAGCGACACAGGGATAGCGACGACGGCAGCGACAAAACGGGAGTGAGGCAGTCATGAATATGCCGATCGCGTCCTCCAAGGGTCCTATCACGGAGGAAAGCTTAGGCAGATATCTGGGTTCTTGGCAGGATTAGCAACTGCTGGGGAACTGCACGCCCGTGCTGCAGAACTACAGGGCAGAGCTCTCCCTTGATCGCGACATTGGGCGTCATCGGGCATCATCTCAGTCATGTCGAGCGTCGAGTGTCTCAAGTGGACATATTGATAAAAGTATCCGAATACGTCTCCAGTTCAGTCGCCAAGCTCCTAA
>NW_014040894.1:0-2338 GCF_000293215.1 Trichosporon asahii var. asahii CBS 2479
GGCCCGTCTCGTGCTTAGGTGTTTTTCCTGGAGTCCTACCTTCGGTCCTAGTTCCTAAATCCTGATCACCCACACGCTGGTTATCTCATCCACACCACCACACTGAACCACACCACCTCTGCTCATCTCATCAGCAGTATAAAGTCAACCCCACCTCCTCCTCACCCACCCCCTCCCAGCCATACCAGCTTACACCCCCCCTACCGTACACCACCCATCTACTACTACCCATATCTTGGTCTAGACTCGTTGCTCTTGCTACCCAGCACAACGTTCCAGTACCTTACCCCTACTGCAACAACAACAAACCACTTGCTCCACATAGCGACCGTCACTGCCACCAAAGCCACCACTACCCACTCCACTCACCGGCGACAACCCAACCCATCGCTCGACAACGACCCTTCCTCCCTCGCGTCTACCGAGATTGCATTGATTGCAATCATCTCCCCAGCCTCCCCTGTTCAGTACATCAGGGCAGCGCACCCACGCCAACGGGACTCGGATTTCCATAGCCGTTCACGATAACCATCGAGACACGGTTCTGGCTTGTTCAGTCTACCGTACGAGAGCAACTTTAGCGCGCAACTAGCAACACAACCGCCGGCTCGGGCGAGCAAAGCGGATTACAAACGAACGGCGCCAACCCTCAGCT
Organism: Trichosporon asahii var. asahii CBS 2479; assembly: GCF_000293215.1. Classification (NCBI taxonomy): domain Eukaryota; kingdom Fungi; phylum Basidiomycota; class Tremellomycetes; order Trichosporonales; family Trichosporonaceae; genus Trichosporon; species Trichosporon asahii. The sequence goes on from NW_014040894.1 coordinate 656, forward strand.
TGGAGTTCGCAAGACCCGATCCACATACCTCTGACTCAGAGGCTCGAGGCACCTGGACGTCAAACACCCTCGGCCGTCGGCATCGGGCTATCCCTGTCCATTCCTCTGCCCTTGTGCATCGATCTTGATCCCCGCGATTCATATATATCTTCATACCTCTGCACACCTCCCCCTCCCTACTTCCACCACATCTGCTCATCACCATGGAAGCTCTCTCCGCTACCGCTCCCCCGACCCTCTTCGACCAGGGCTCCGTCGACAAGGCCAACCTTTTCGTGAGTACCTTCATACAACCAACCCCTCTACCACCATCCCTCCACTGTGGCACCCCAAACCCCCGGCCCTCGGCCACCTCGGCCGCCGGGTGTACCCCCGGCACCGCCGGTCGCCACCGCTGGGCAGACACCGGCGCCCTTCGGCCACCACTCATGCATACACAACAACAACACGCAAGGACCCTCGCTAATGCATAGCAAACCATTGCTCCCTCATGGGGTAACTACCTATACCAGAACGTGCTCCCGAGCCTTCCTGCCGACTGGCTCGCCAATGTCGGTCAGGCTGCTCAGGCCGCTGCTCAGCAGCAGGGCTCTGAGGGACCCGCCAACAACGAGCTGTTCCAGCAGTGGAACGCGCAGCTGCAGAACATGAACAACCAGGCCGGCCCGTCAAACTACAACTACTACTACAACCAGCAGTCTGGCTCTATCGCGCCGTCTCTGCTCGCGCCGACCGTTGGTGGCTCTCCTACTGCCGCGCCCGCCCAGCCCTCCGCCCACCCGCAACCGCAGGCCAAGCTCTCGATCGACCTTGTCGACAGCCTCGTCTCGCCTCCGAAGACAGAGGATGGAGAGGCCGAGGACGCCGATGCGCGGAGCCACCACTCTGCCGAGTCATCGAACCACGAGCACGAGCACGACGAGGGTGTCGAGCGCGACGGCATGATCTGGGGTATGAAGGTCGAGGACTACCGCGCTCTGCCTGCGCGCGAGCGCAAGCGCGTCCGCAACCGCATCTCGGCCCGCACCTTCCGCGCCAAGCGCAAGGAGCACCTGGACTCGCTCGAGTCGACCCTCAACTCGAAGGATCTCGAGATCAAGCTCGCCCACGAGGAGAACCTCAAGCTCAAGCGCGAGCTTATCGAGCTCAAGCGCCGCCTCGCGCAGTACGAGGGCAAGCCGTATTAAGCTTTCATCCTTGAATTGAAACGAGTGCAGTTCAGAAGTCCATCCCCCAATAATCAGTATAATAATCGACAGCGTCGAGACCACCCCGTGTATCAAAAGTGTAGCTATAGTAAACCCTCATCACCACACCACCACCACCACCACCACCACCCCATCATCGTCTTCAACATCGCCGGAATCCTCTGACAGTGGGAGCGCGGCGTCATTAGAAAACCATATCCATGCATTTGACTTTGACTCTAATCGGATTGTTCGGAGTGTTGTTAGGTTATTCTCGGTACCGAAGGCATCTCTCCTTGGCGCCTGCACCGCACCCGCGTGCCGAGCGGCTGCGAGCCAAGGCCAAGAATACACGAGACTTGACTAAGACTCTCCGTCCAGACTCGACACCTAAGCGTAAGCAAGCACCGGACCCGGATAGGCATGGCGAGGGCATCGGTATGGGGCGCAGTGGGGGGCGCACTGATGTCTCATCGTCCATTGTCGCTGCATTTTC
>NW_014040893.1:0-2381 GCF_000293215.1 Trichosporon asahii var. asahii CBS 2479
GGGAGGAGGGCCCGCCAGGCAACACGTTCCCGCGAACATCGATTACCATCCTACGGCCACCAAAGCATTTCTTGGGAGTTGTTGCCCCTGTATTGGAGATATGGGATGGTGTTAATCCTAATAGCTGCCGCAGCCGCCGGCCAGGCGTGTCGTGCCGGCGGTTAGGCGCCACACCGCCTCCATTCTGTACCGCAGCCAGTGGATGACGAGTAGGCACCTGGTGCTCGCATTCAAGACTGCCAGCATCAGCCTATTCTGACGAGGCCCAGTCTGCGGCAAACAATTGGAGCCAAGGCAAGTTCGGAGAAGCCCAAAGATCGAAGAGGACTCGATGGCCGGGGTTGGGTTCACGAAGGCTCTCCGGCCAAACTGCGATCAAGTCACATTTGTCCCCATTCGACGAAGCGTATCCATGCGTCTCGAAATGAGAACACGGGCAGGCCACCTGGTCTCTTGCGCTGTAGGAGTGACCTGCCTGTCCCATGTGCTGAAAGACGATGTTAGACAGAGGGGCGGCCGTTAGCGAAGCGGAGTATCATCAGCAAGCAACTCGATGCCACAAATGATCGCCCTCCCACACGCCATTAGCCCTTGCCGACGGGGACAAGGATGCATGCTTCATCCCAGGACAACAAGCGATGGCAACGGATACGGACTTGTGTTCGTTCTGAGGAAACGGGTTTTCTGTGCTCGCCATCGGCACCCCTGCGAGAACTTCAACAGAATGCATGCTTGCAATTCCATCCGACAGGGGTGTCCCACTGGAGGCTGCCATTCCCTTTGAGGCGCGTCGCGCTTTTCAGAGATCCTCACCCATCAGTGACGTGCCAAGTGCATGCTGAGGAATTATTGTCAGGAATAGCAAGGACAAGCAAACTACGAGCGCCGCGTGCCGTTCGTGCCGTTCGTGCCAGGCGCGAAGGCTTGGCGTAAGTCTATTTCAGCTTTGTCACGGTTTCGGAGGTGAATAAGGGAAGGGAAGGGCGCAGAATGATTGGCCAAACTGGCCGGCACACGAAAATTGTTGGCGGCGTCTTTTTGCGCGATGTGACGGGCGTCGATGATCGTCCAGCTATGCGTGCCCTGCCCAGGAGAAGGGACCGTGTTACCAGACGCAGGGTAACTGGCGCACTGCACCAACGAACGACCGACTACATGCGAGGCGAATGGGTCGTCAGGAACGGTTCCTCCCCACCGCCCTGGACTTGCTGTGCGCAGTCGCTCACTCGTCACACTTCGCTGCCTCCGACCTGAGCCGATCTGGACTCGGGCGCTCAGCCTTGCCTTGCACAGATAGACTTGCAGACCTCTTGCTTCCTGGAAAGAAACCGCGCAAGAACATGCAACAGAAGGCGACACGCCGCATCATCGCGGAGGCACAACGGATCTGCAGATCCGAGATGCAGATCATAGAGCGAGGAACGCCTGCTGTGTGTAAGACGGCAGGGGCAGCGTCAGCACCTAAACCTTGTCCAAGAACGAGGTCTACATCGCCTGGTGAGCAGTCTGCCTGTTCAGGGTTCCACCCCGTTTCTAAGGATGGCAGATCCCTGGGTGAATAAGTGGTGTCGCTGCTGCGCCGAAGGTGCTGCTGCGAGGGCCGACTAGTGCGAGACAGCGCGTGGGTATCATGCAGGTTGGGGGGTGGCGCGCGTAAAGCAGAAGTACAGATACAGAGTGTAGTGTGAGGAAACGTTGCCATCGAGTATGACAGGAGTTCCCTTCGATCCCCTGTTGCGAGTCCAGATCCGTGGATCCTTTGTTGTCTGCAGTATCCAACGGCCAACGGCAGACCGGTTGTCCATGACACGCATGAGCAGCCAGACTTGGAGTCGTCGCATTCAGAGCCGGGCACCTTTCCCACTACAAGTGCATCTGTGGCATCACGCGAGATCGCCGCTTCAATGTGCAAGCCATCTCGACGTAGGGGAATGTATTCTTCCCACGCCTGTGGAGCATGGCGGGAGGAGCACGCTGCCAGGCTAGCTTCCATTAAGAGAGGGAGCGATAGCGTTGAATGACAGCCAGGGAGTCTGTATTGAGGTTCTAATAGAGGGCTGATTTGACAGACATTGCGACGTCATGCCCTCTAAAGGCTCTGAAGTGTCGACGTCCGGACCGACCATGCGCCCAGATGCGCACAAGGTGTACAGCTTGTACAGCCTTGCCCTCACGACGGGACCTAAACGCGTTGCTCTGTGTCTCTGCCCTGGATGTATCGCCCTGGCTGGCCGGCCTCGGTCCCCTCAGCCTCTGGTGTTCCCCCGTCCCACTCTCCTCTCGATCGGCCCTCCGCCCCTGACCCCTGAGAGCCTGAGCATGGCAGACCTATTTTCACTCTCGCTTCAAACTCACCCACCACCCACCATCCCACCCTCCCA
>NW_014040892.1:0-2040 GCF_000293215.1 Trichosporon asahii var. asahii CBS 2479
TGGATGCGCGCAAAGTAGCTCGCGCACCCGAGCACACTCGTCAGCCACGAGTCCTGGATCAGGTCGTCCTCGAGCGCAACGCTCTCGCCCTCACGCTGGATGCGCAGCCCCTTGCCCTTCTTGTAGTTTGTGCCGGCCTGGACAGCCAAGCTCGGGTCGACAGACACGGGTTTCCAGTGGCGGGTGGCTCGACGAATCTCGTGGCGGAGCGCGCGGCGACGGCGACCGACGAGTTGCCCTTCTTTAACAGGTCTAACGTCTGGATTGCGTCCGAGGGTACGACGAGCTCGGCAACCTGCGTGTTGCTGTTCAGCAGCTTGCGCACCGAGTGCGGCGCCCACATCAGCGCCGAGACGTCGACAACGTAAATGTTCCACTCGCCGTTACCCCCGGTGGGCGTGCCGGGCGGGCTGGGCGAGTCGTCTATGCGTGCCGCGCGCGGAGTCGGGGCAGGCGACGCCCGCCACTGCTGCTGCTGTTCGGCTGCTGCGCGAGTCGGCGTAGGAGGCTGGGGCTGGCTGGGGTGGGCGAGGGCGGCATTGGCGCGTTCGCGGAACAGGTCCGGCGACGACCGGTCCTCCCCTCCGTTGACATGCACGTTCTTGACGCGGCCCTCCAGGTCAGCGACCTGGCTCTCCAGGTACGCTGCCGAGAGGGCCTTTGAGAGCGCGGCTTTCTTCGCGGCCTTTGAGTCGTTGTCAGCTTCTGTTGATGTTGCGTCCGAATTTCGGAATCCATGGACAAAGGAGAAGGGGGGCCGGCGACACCGAGCTCCCGGCGAAGGTACAACTCACGATATCGCCGTCACGCATGGCTCCAGAGCATCGGTCGCCTGTGCCGTTTCCTGACGCTGGTTAAGGGGTCGCGGATGGGCGGGACGGGACGGTCGGATGCAGGCAAAAGCTGGGCGAACAAGACGTGCAAGTTGGGTGTTGTTGTTGTTCAATCTCGTCCGCCGTCCTTGGTTTGATTGCAGAGCCAATCCACAGACGACATACCTGGGCCCTTAGCCTGGCTGCTGGCTGACCGCTGGCTGGTTAGTGAGTCCTACGCAGCGTGCTTGGTGGCGAAACGCAATGAGGTGTGAATATAGCCCCTCACGTGGTGATAGGCCCGACTTTCGAGGCATCGATCCTGACTTTCTCTCCCGAAGTTGCAGTCGAGCCCAGCCCGAAGCACGCTTGCTCGCCTTGCAAGCTACTCTGACACCACCACCCCGCTATCGCCATGCTTCGCCGCGCTGTCGACATGCTCCGCGCCCTTCCCGCGGGGCCGTCACGAGGATTCGCTTCGTCCGCCCGGGCATCTGAGGGATGTGAGTAGCCGAAAACACACTTTTCGAGGCGATCGAGCAAAAGTCCGGAAACTGGGCTTGCGAGGGGTGCCGAAGTTGGCTCGACGTCCGACGGAGACTGTCAACGGGCAAGCAACTCAGAGCAACTTTACAGGGAGCCTCTTGGAAGGCTGGTAGAGTACTGCGTGCGCTGCCGCAATGCTGGACAGCCTACATAGCTACTTCCGGATACACATTGTCTCCTTTCTCAGCTTTATACTCTTCGGACGCTTCAGCTGACATGCAGACCCCTTCAACGCTGGTGTCGTTGTCAAGCCGCCGACGCCGATCCCGACACCGTCTCTGCTCAAGCCGAAGAACGGCTGGAGTGTCGTGGAGCACGTGAACAAGACGCTTCGGGAGCAGTACGACCAGCGCGGCCTGCTGGACCTGTTTGCGCGCCGGGGTCCGCAGCGGCTCAAGACCGGTTCCGTTTTGAGTGTCACGACCTGGACGGGGCCGGAGAAGAAGAACTCGACGCTCTTCTCGGGCGTGCTGATGGCTGTGCGCCGGCGCGGCGTCGACACGAGCTTCACGCTCCGCAACGTCGTGCAGCAGACTGGCGCCGAGATGAGCTTCAAGGTCTGCTCGCCTTTGCTCAAGGAGATCAAGATCATCCGCCGTGCCGAGGGCAGGAAGAAGGACACGATCCGCGACCTCCGTCGCGCACGCGTCAACTACCTCCGCGACAGGCCTGATATCATGCA
>NW_014040891.1:0-2929 GCF_000293215.1 Trichosporon asahii var. asahii CBS 2479
GGATGGGCGACGGTGTGGCTTTGAGGATGAATGGAGAGAAGGACGGAGATGACTGTGGAGATGTTAGGACGGGGGATCGGCAAGTGAATTCGCGCGCAATTGAGGAGGGTGTTTGAGGCGTCCCAGAGATCAATAAGCACAGGGTGAATCGCTCGCTCTCCGCTCGATGGGTGGATGGATGGATGGATGCGGATCGCTCAGGTGGAGGAGGAACCAGGGTCCAGTCCGACGGCCCCTCAAGCGAGCGAGCGAGCGAGCGAGCGAGCAGCCAGCACGGATCAAGCAAAGACCCAACGGGTTCAACGGCTTCTGCTGCTGCTGCAACCTAACTGCACCCGGCAGATCGATGCAACGTGATGCGATGCGGTGGATCGATGGTGCTCGTGCGTCTAAGGGGTATGCGTTCCGTGCTCACAATTGTCTTCGTCGTAGCCCGAAGTGTAGCTCCTAGATTCCTCAACGCTCCTGAGAATCTGCTCAGAGATTACGCGATGCGTTACCAGCTGGCCGAATGTCGAGGTATGACGTCCGCACACAATGACGGACGAGCGAAACAGACACAAACCCGGGTTTCCGAGTGGCGTTAACGTTGGAATGCGATGGTGAATAGTGTCGCAGAATGGGTAGGGGCCGTGTACATCAAGTGGTCGAGGGGATGATGGGTTCGCGCAGGCGTATCGGACATTAAAGTCGTCGGGTCGGGGTGGAGTCTCGCGTATTGGCGTATTGGCGCGTTGAATGGCGAAAAGGTAATGATCGAGTGGGTCGAGGAGCAATGCAAGCGAACGAAAAGGGGGGGGGCTAGGAAGCAGACGTCACGCACGCACGCTCACTCGACATTCGTCAGTCGACGGATGGATCAACGATCAATGGACGTGCACTGTAGGGGCCCAAAGTTCGAGAGTCTATGTCCGGCCTAACCTGTGGCAAAGGTCAGGAAGGTATATGCAAGGCAAGCCCAAAGCAAAGGATCAAGGAGCAAGCAAAGCGAAAACCCTAATTGCACGAATACCGTCGTCTGATGCACAGGGCGGCTCGGACGCGCGATGATTGATGCACGGCAGGACAGACGCCAACGACGACGCTGGGGCGGCAAAGTCAGACGGTCCGGCGGGTGGCTGCAAGTACCTTGGTGTGCGTCGCAGACACTGGATGTATGTGCAATGGCAAACGAGCACCTTGACGAGAACAAGGACTGCACTCGGAAATTCAGGCGGCGGTGGCGATGGTCGGTCGGCACGCACCGGCTGATGCACGGAACGCTGGATTGCTTGTTGGGGTTGGCGAAGGATTACGATAACGATATAACGATATGGGCTGAAGTGGTGGGGATAACGTAGAACACTTTCTACTAGTGGTATAAATCGTTCGGTCGGGGATGATGGAGCCTTCACGGCCTGAACCTAGAACGAGTCTAGAAGTAGAGCCAGTTCCGGGCGGTCGAACACGAGCACGGGCAGCGGGTTGACTTTGTGTGGAGCTCTCGTGGGGGCCAGGTTGCCTCGTGAGCCGCTCGGCGATGGTGTCGATAAGGTATGGGAAGGATTTGGAGGGGGAGGCGACAAATGAAGATGAGGGACCGTTGGGAAGTGGGTGAGATCGCGGAGAAGTGGGAGAGGGGCGAGTGGTGACTGATCGCTTGCCTTCGTTCCGTGTGTGGATCTCGAGCTAGAGCTAGACGTCGGGTTGGAAGCCGTCGGGAAGATCGAGTGGTAAGAGAGGCGCGAGGGGTGCAGTGGGTGTCTGACTGCAATGAAGACACGCTGTCTCGGACTCTAGTCTCGCGTTTGAGCTTTGAGACACGAGGAAGTGACGGACATGTAGGAGTTCAAGTTGCAAGGACCAAGGATTGAGGATCGTGGATCACAGTTCCGTGTGTGCACGCCTGGCTTTGACTACCCGGCTCTTACTCGAATACGGCTGGTCCAGTGGCCTGATTGTAGAGGTTCGGATGGTGGCGGCAGAACTGCAATTAAGTGCGCTAACATGTAATCATTGGGTGCACGCACCCAAGTGTCCGCATCATATCAGTATCCTGACTGGGACCTGTCTCCTGCAACCGTCGTGTCCAGGCAGCTGAGCAGGGAAAGGGATGCCTGCAGGGCAGAAGTCAGAAGGCTTAGGCTTACTGGCTCAGAAGCTTGCGACGACTTGTGACATACTGCCTTGCGTTGCTCGGTCGCTATGCCGCTGGGCCGCCGTGCCGTAGAGCTTAAAGAGCTAAGAGCCGTAGACGCCCAGCGCATACCCTGGTGATCCTGGTATTGTGATCCTGGTCCTGGGACGGTTGGGTTTGGTGCTAGCTGCTGCTCGGGCAAGGTAGCCTAGAGAGCGCTAGTCCCCAAGAGTAGCTTAGAGGCGCAGTAGGACTCTGCCAAGGGTCAAATGTGAAGAGCGTTGGTTGTCTGCAGTGCCTGAGGCTGCGACATGCTTGCTTTGTCACCCAGCCTGCGAGGATATGGTTGCATGAGGGGCTAGAGCCTGGAGAAGTGAGCGAGAAGGTGCAACGGAGAGGGTGCCGAAGGCTAGACAGGCGAGGTGGGGATGGGCGACGGGCGGCTGGTGCGGCCAGAGCTAAGGACGGGTCGAGAGGGTACGAGGAGAGAGCACAACACGGGGGAGGGAGGGGACGCAGGCACAGATGCCAGGCAAGGAACAGGTCCGCAAGAGCAGGAGCACGAGCAGGATTAGGCGGAGCACGGCAAAAGATCAAGGAACGTTCAGGCTCAGCTCAGGCTCAGGGATATCAGGAGATCAGGACCTGCAGGAGCCAGGACTCCTCGAGCTCATCAGCGGTCCCCAGATTAGGATCGCGGAGCATATGTCTTCGGCGCAAAGGCTGGTAGGCTAAAGCCTCGTCCATGTAACTCAACTTGAATCATGCTTTCGATCGTTGCAATCCCCCATACCCATGCCCCCCTCATCCCCC
>NW_014040890.1:0-2373 GCF_000293215.1 Trichosporon asahii var. asahii CBS 2479
TTTGCTGGAGGGCCGCGTCTGCTCGACGTATTCCCGGCCACCAACCATGATGCCCAAAGCCCGATGAGATCAAGAACTTCGATACGGCGGCAGGGTGTCTAATTCCCGATTCCACGAATCGTCAACATTCCCTTTCCCGAGGGTACCAGCTGCTGCCCATCCTCTTCCCGTTGTCCCTTTACCTTCCAGTAGCTACCCCATGCCAGGGTATAACGAGGGCGAGCAGGAGGGAAAGATTACGAGGACAGGAGAGGGAAGGAATGGCATGATGCGCAAGGATGTCCACAGACTCGGGTCGGCAGCTCCGAGACAAAGGCGCTACGCAATAGGGCTATTGTCACGACATAGTGCACTGTGCACAGTGGAGTAAGTGGCTGAGACATATCTCAGGGCATCAGGTCGACGCAAATCAGTCGCGTAGTGGCGTCGGCGCCACAACCCAGGTAAACCTGATCTTGCTCTTAATCTGCTTAACCGTCACTCTGGTCGTTCTTGTGTCTCTGATGCTTCTGGCGTCGAGCTTGGAAATCAGCTGGTGTTAGCTCCTCCTGCTGTCTTAGACAGCTCAGGTGCTCGTCGGTTAACGGCGGAGAGGGGTAGCCACAGAATTGGTAGCTTCGCGCCTCAAGAATGAAGAGGCGCAGTCAAATACTGCGAGGAATTTCCGAGGGGACCCTCATCCTCTCTCTCCAAGTGCAGGTGGGCGGAAATTCTTGACCCGCGAGTATGAGGATGTGAGGGTGTGAGGCATTCGTGCACCCAATTCACAGTCCTAGCATTTCATTGACATTGACGCTCCTAGCCTTCTTCCTCGTCGCAGTCTGATCCCTCGAGGTCTCAGTAGTGCTGGAATTACGGGAGCGAACACATCCGACCGTCTGTTCGCACTCTTCCCAGCCACCTACGGCGTGCAACATGACTGTACGGAAATAGAGCATGAGTCCGCACGATACTGACACCCGCTCGAAGCGGCTGTAGGCGGTAAGTTGCCCACCGGAGTGCGACACCTGATCGCTGCCCTAGTTCCCGCAAGTGTGTTCCACTTACAATGACGCAAACCTAGCCTGAGCGTGCCCCTTGACATTTCACGACTACCCCTTCTCATTCCTATGTTTGACTCATCGATCGCCTTCTTCTTCTCACGTAGTGACTTACGTCCGCGGCCGATAAGGACACACGCAACTAGGGGTGGCCACATGTGGGCAGATACTGTAGCTCGGCACCCGCCGCAGTCCTTGTTTCGTGTTGCTATTCACTTACCTCTTCTCGACCTGAGACTATGAGGTAAACGCATCTCTTCCGTCAGAACGATCGAACCTTACCCTCATTCGGCACCTGTGATGTGGATCCCCTCTTCTTTCGCAACCTTCGGCAGCGCTAACATGTCATTTTAGAAAAGCACAAGCGTCGTGTAGCGCGTTCTCAACAACCGTGGTCGATTGGCGGGACGCTACCGGTGTTTGCTGTGGCCAACTCCTTCGTTCTTCCAATCTTTCGACACACAACTGAAAAATCCCAATAACAACCCCAAACCACACTTCACTTTTGCAAGTCGCGAGAGGGTGGGCTTGGCCGATTCTGCCAGCAACCCTTTGTCTGCTCACCCTCATCTTCCCGTTCGCCACATACTGTCAACTGCACCTCGGCGGGATCTTGTCGGTAAACTTGAGACATACGCTGCCGCCTGGATCGATACGACAGCCCTGCCCTACTGATTTTGGCTGACTGCCACATTTGAACTCCCACAGTGAGGGAGTGCTGTTCCCGCACCCACTCCACGGCTATGCATGTTGCGCACAAACAAGCAAGCGCAGGCGTCGCAGAAAAGCAAAAGTCTAACTCTGCAGGACACGTCGCAATCCCTCCTTGGACAGGTGAACCGGTGCTTCCGAGGTTAGTGGCGGCCTCGATCCGAGGTTTCTCCTCTAGCGATCAGAACACGAGCTTCTAGAGCCTGTTGGTAGTGTGCCCAGCAGCCGTATAGCTTCCGACGACTCCGACAGCCGTCTCCGAAACGCACGTCACATGCCACCGGGTGGCACGGGATGCCACTGAAGCGCCTCAAGCAACAATGAGCAGCTGCCCGCATCTGCCCCATCGTGTTCTGCCCGAGCGCACGTTTTCCCCAATGAAAATCCCCCGGGTGGGTTCGGCATGATTGCCGCGGCTGATGGGTGGGTGGGGCGATAAGCCGCCACTTTGGCTGCTTTTCGACAGCTCGACAGAGAGATTACCGAGTGCTTTGCCCCATAAAGACCCCTGGCGCCCCAAGCTGGCCCCCGGACCTTCGGCGCGGCTGTCGGTGAAGGGGAAAGTCGGCAGACGTCTGTAGGGTAGCTGACGGAGCCGAAGAACGGCGCCGCGAGAAGCGGC
>NW_014040889.1:0-66432 GCF_000293215.1 Trichosporon asahii var. asahii CBS 2479
GGCTCCCTTATATATCTGTTCTCTCTCCTACATCGGAAGGGGCTGGGCCGGTCCTCCGACGGAACTTGGCCTTTTCCTCTCCACACTATCGAGTACTTGCGAGTAGTGCGTCGCCGTTCTCGGCGCCGTTTACGGGCTGCGTAGTTGTGCCCCGTTTCTCGTGGGGGAATGTCGTCTTCCTGCCACTCTTTCCGGAAACGGTTAGCCGAGTAATCCACTCGCGAGTAATACCCTCGTGAGTACCCCACTCGTATAATCGCCCGGACCGGACTTAACGTCCGGGGGCTGAAAGGGTCACGTGACGTGACCCTCGCACGTGGTCGGTGTCCTTGCTCGTAGCCGTTAGGCGTGACGAGCTTGATTTATTACAGCGCCCTCTGGCCCCTTCGCCGTCCACGCACCCGCGAGGTACCCCGGTGGTACGCAAGCCGGGCGAGGATCCCATTGCGCTGGAACCTGTGGCACCCATCATACCTTCTCTGCTGCGCAAGCACATGGAGCAACAACAACAGACCTCCACTGCGTCGGGGGGGTCGACCGAGTCAACCACGCCGGGGGGGCCCATCGCACTGGATGGCGCACTCACCCGGGGGGGGCCGCCCCAGTCAGTCTTCCCCATAAGCCCGACCAGGCGCAGGCTATGCACTTCCAGCCCAGGCCAGTCACCCACGACGACCACAACTGCGGCGACCATCCACTCGATTTCGTGCCAGAGGTCAAGCCCTCCGACACCAATCCCGACAACCACTTTGCCCTTGCTTCCATCGGGCTCTATATCGCCTCGCAACTCCCCACCCCTGGTGCTCCCCGTAACTACAAGCAGGCCATGAGGACTCCTGAGGCGCCACTCTGGCAAGAGGCGTACGACAAGGAGATCTCTCAGCTGCGCGAAAGGGGCACTTGGAGGGAATGCGTCACCCCGCCAGGAGCACGCCTCATTCCCTCCGTGACGGTCTGCAAGGAAAAGAAGGACAAGGATGGCAACGTTATCGGGCGCAAGATGCGCATCTGCGCCATGGGATCTCGTCAAGTACAGGGCCGCGACTACACGGACAGCTACGCCTCCGTATGTGACGCCTCAGTGCTCCGGGGCATGATGGCATTCGCAGCCCACCACGACATGGAACTCGAACATGCCGACGCCGTCGCTGCCTTCCTCAACCCCGATCTCGACCAACCCGTATACATGCGCTTCCCGGCCGGGTACAAGCCCCTTGACCCCAACGCCGACTGCCTCCAGGTCGTGAAGGGTCTCTACGGTCTTCCCCAGAGCGGCAACTTGTGGCAGGAAATGGCCACCAAGGCGCTCGTCTCCCTCCAGTTCTCGCCAATTCCCCAGTCGGACTGCCTGTTTCAGCGTGATGTCGGCACTCCTACACAGCTGCGAGTCGCCCTTTACGTCGACGACATGCTGGGCGCAGGCAAGACGCATGCCCTGCTCGACCAATTCTGGGACAAGCTGAACGAGAAGTTCGCGATTGTCAAACTAGGCCCGGTCGACCACCTCTTGGGCATGACTATCCAGCGCAATCGCCTCACTCGCACTCTTTTCATCACACAGGCACCATACGTGAAAGAGGTGTTGGCTCGCTTCCCCCACTTCGACAAGACCGTCGGCAAGCACACGCCCATGCCGCCCTCGGTCGACCCGCACAAGCCCAGCGCAGTCATCACCGATCCTACTCGCCAGACCGAATACAAGGCGATCGTCGGTAGCCTTCAATGGGTCGCTGTCATTAGCCGACCGGACATCGCCTACACGGCAGCCTGGCTTGGCCGCTACGGCAGCAAGCCGACGGAGCACCACATGACCTTGGCTCTCCACTGCCTGTCCTTCCTCCACCACACGGTCAACTGGGGTTACCTCCTCGGCGGCACCGGCTCCATCTCTCACCTCCGGGCGTTCAGCGACTCGTCCTATGCCTGCGACAAGTCCGGATCGCGCCAATCCACCACAGGCTCCGTTATCATGCTCGGCGACTCCCTCGTCGACTGGAAGAGCAAACGGCAGCGCTGCGTCACCAAGTCTACAGGAGAGGCCGAGTATGTCGCAGGATCTGAGACCGCCGCCGACGTGTCCTATTGGCAGCAGCTCCTTATTTCGTTCGCTCATCCTACCTCTCTCCCTTCCACACTCTACATTGACAACAACTCCGCTGTCTGCATGGCCACCAACGGCAAGATAAGCCGTGCTGCCCGCCACATCGACGTGGCATATCACTTCCTCAAGCAGTTCGTGCGATCAGGGAAGCTCAAAGTGCAACAAATCAGCACCAAGGACCAGATCGCCGACCTCTTCACGAAGCCCCTCTCACCGCAGCTGCACGACATGCATCGCAAGCGCCTTCGCATCGGCCCCATCGATGAGCTCGAGAAGCTCTCATCCCCAAGCTCCGCCTCGTCCCCATGACCATTGTATCGACAAATATCTGTACCATAACTTCTCCCTTCTCCTCTGTAGCTAGCCACGCGCTGTCTTTGCCGCAGGCCCGGGGGGGTGTCGGAACCACACCACGTGCTTCCGCTCCCGGCCTCCGTCACGTGACGCGCCGTCACTTCGCTCCTCATATGATCGTTCGCTCACGATCATGTTTATGCATCGCTTCGTTCCCGTTCCTCCCGTACACAAGCACGATGTGTGCTAACATCAGCACACGGACGGCGTGGTGGTGGGGAGCGAAGCCAGGTTTCACAATCCTCATCGGACCGTATCCTCCGCCACAGGTTATCACTCCACAGCTCATGATACTAGGCAGACAGCACAGTGAAAGTATGCAATCGGCACTACCTGCGTCTTCCGTCGGCATGCTTGTCGGCCGCGGCTGCTGCAGTCGTTTCACGCCGTTGCAATCAGCAATCTGGATACCTCAGCCACCCTTGGTTTACCCGCCGAGCGGAGCACGTTCACCCGCCCTGGCGCGTCCAGATTTCTGGGCAGATGTCGAGACACGGTGACAACCCCAGCCCTTCTGACATAGGAGGCAGCGGCCTGTGCACACAGACATGCACACGTATTCGTACACGAGAACAACTCTATGCATCCCTAATACATATAAAACTAAAGCAACACACGGTCTAGGTGTCGTGACGATGGACGGTGGATTGAGACTGCGTCGGCGCCGGTTGCGCCGATTAGGCCTTCTTGGCCTCCGGGTGGTTCTTCCTGTAGTCCCAGATACGGTAGAGCTGGAGGAGACCGGTTGATCCGACGAAGAAGTTGACGGCCGCGAGCGAGTAGTTCACCGGGGTGATGATCAGCGAGTAGCGGACCTGTAAGGATTAGCTAGATACCGGGACATAGTAGCTGGCGAGGGGGAAGATGGAGACGCTCTGGTCCACAACAGCAAGTCCTGTTCCAGTCCAGCAGCTGCAGCACATCCTCTCTCAGTCGCGTTCGACACCTACCCAGATGAAGCCGGTGGCGGCGAGAGCCAGGTTCTGGTTGAGCGAGAGCTTGTCAGCGGGGCGCTGCAGGTCCTTGAGACCGGCAATAACGAGCGCCCACTTGGCCATGGGGGCCCAGAAGAAGATGGTCCTGCGTTCGGCAAGTCATAACGGCGCGGAATCGAGACCGGAGTTCGTGAGACACATGGGGAAGATGATCGGAGTTGCGGTCGGGGAATGCGAGGTTCGGCGTCAGCACAACGTTCACGTACACCATCGTTCAGCACAAGCACAGTCGCGTAGACCTTGATCAAGTCCCTCCTGATGCGCTCTTCCATCTTGCTTCAAGACTCGCGGAGGCTCCATATTCGCGTGCGGAGCTCGCAAGTCGGATCGTGCGAACTGTCCCTGTCTGCTGCCCGTTTCGACTCACTTGGGACCGGCGGGGTGGTTCATGAACTGCTGCCACTTGCTGGCGGCCTTGGTGGCGGCGTGGGACGCGGCGGCTCCGGTTGCTGGGCCCGACATTTTCGTTGCTGCTCGTCGATGTTGAAGCTGAGGAGTGCTATGAAGGCCGGCTGATCCGCATAACGGTGCTCGTAATCGCGGGGTGGAGACACTCACCACGAGTCGGTCACGGCGTTTCGGCAGGCGTGGGTGTGTGGCGGGGGCCCCTGTTGATTGCCGCATTTGGGCGAGCGCGCATCATCTGCGCACAAGTCCGCTCCGGCCCCAGCGCTCCGCCCGGAGTCTCCCGTACGTAAAGGACGAACAGCTTGACATCTTTCCACATTGTCTCCCGTTCGTGATCTCTGAAGTGATGGCACAGTCATCCAAGTTTCACCTGCTCTGCACTCTCATGTTGGGGCACTGTGGAGGGCGGAGGTGGGCGGCGGTGGAGGCCCATTACAATACGTCGTATACCGCCACGTGCTGCCGGTTTATCGCAGCCCAGTACTTCGGGTCCCTGTCAACAGACCGGTCGTGTAACTGATTTCCGTTTCTGCCATCATTCCACAAAAATGTCTGCCGCTGACAAGTACATCATCAAGCCCGCTGTCGAGGCCGACATCGTGAGGTTTCTGGGTCTAGTGTCAAGCTAATGCACGCAGCCCGACATGCTCGGCCTCATTCACGAGCTGGTACGTTAACGCCCACCCGATCGGTCAACCAAGCTAACCGAAAGGCCGTCTACGAGAAGGAGCCGGACGCGGTCAAGGCTACCCCGGAGATGGTTCGTTATTGCATGGCTGTGATCGACTGACTGTTCCAGATGAAGGACGCCATGTTCAAGAACGAGTACGCCAAGGCGTTCGTTGCCCGCACTCATGATGGCGAGGCCGTCGGACTCTGCCTGGTGGGTGATATCACCACAGCCGCCAGCTAACCATACCCAGTACTTCTTCAGCTACTCGACTTGGCTCGGTGTTCCCGGTATCTACGTAAGCTAATGACAGCCCACGCAGAACTAACGAGCAGCTCGAGGACCTGTACGTCAAGCCTGAGCACCGTGGCAGCGGTCTCGGCAAGCGTCTCTTTGGCTACCTCGGCGAGGTCGCCCTGGAGCGGGGATGCGAGCGTGTCGAGTGGAGCGTCCTTAACGTGAGTTGACTCTTAATCTGTAGAACTAACATCAGTGGAACACCCCCTCGAAAGACTTCTACGAGAAGCGCCTCGGCTCGATCCCGCAGGACGAGTGGACCAAGGAGCGCATTGAGGGCATCGAGGGTATCAAGAAGCTCGCCGCGCTCAAGAACGAGTAGATCTAGTAGATCAATAGACATCATAAAGTCGTATCTCTAGCGGTATACAATATAGTACAACTACCGGATCGTCGTGTAGCCGGCCCCCTTCTTTTCCGCGACGGCATCGACGTTGTGCTCCGCAGCGTTGGACGCTGGTACCTGTCCGAGCTTGGACATGTCCATGTTCAGCTGCTTCGCGTCGCCCTTGAAACCGACGTAGTACACCTTGGACCGTTGTCCGGTCTCAGCATCCGACTGTTGTTAGCTAGGCAAGGGAGCAGCAGCTGCACTCACGAACAGGAGAGTGACGCTGAAGACGTTCGCCATCTTCTGCACCTTCAGGGCCCACTCGTCCACCTCTCTTCGTCCCGCTGAGTCTCTCCGGATCGGCGAATCCGACACGTCCAGGTCCATGATCGGGTTCATCGACTCGACATCGTTAAAGTCCGGCGCGTTCGGGAGGTTGCAGAAGATACGCAGACGGTGTGGTCGGTGAGGGTGGCCGGGGGATGGCAGGTGAAGTAGAAGTGTTCGGAGTCGGACACTCGTGATGAACGGAATGTGCAGAATGAGCTGCGACGTCAGCTATACGCGTCAGACTCGACTCACCTCATCATCTACGCCAGACTCGATGTACTGCTCCTCGTCCAAGCGGTCGTCCCACGTCTTTATCACTTTCGGGGCGGACTCTGGGTCCACAAGATTGACGCCATTCACGCTGGCAGTCAGTTACAGCACTTATCGTACAACTCACTTGTCACGGTCAATCGAGCCCCAAAGGTTCGAGTTGCTGCCTTCGCCTGCCGAGACGCGCTCGAGGACCTCGGAGGTAACGTTGGCGTTCAGGTCGTCGACTGTAAGGTCGTCTGCGCAGCTCATGGCTTCTAGTTTCTAGTAAATTTATCTGTATGCTCTAGTTATCATGTAAAACGTCAACGACGACACGAAACGGAATGTTGTCGCTAATTATCGAGCCAAAGATGGTCTGTGGCCTGCGGGGTGGCAATGACGAAGCTCTCGATAGCCGGCGGTGCCACGTGAAAAGTCACGGGACCAATTGCGTCCTCGACCTCGATCATGACCAGGTCCTACACAATCGTCACGACAACAAACTGAGAGAGCTGTTGTACCGCATCCTGCTACTAGACATCGGAGGATAACATCATGGTAAGTTCCACTGCTAGTAGTCGAACTGACAGGCTAGTTGCCTCTCGCCCTTCTTTCCGCCGCTCAAGGCAAGCCGATGGTACGTTCGCAGCCGCCTTGGACGACGCGTTCGAGACTGACATCACTTTCCGCATCTGACATGACCGTGCTTCATAAACACGACACTCTTGACTCTATGCCCTTCGATACTATCGCATACCTACTGGATTCTGTACCTCTTCACTCAATTCGTGTCTACAGCTTGTCGAGCTCAAGAATGGCGTTACCTTCAACGGCCACCTGGTCGACTGCGACCACTTCATGAACGTCACGCTGCGCGAAGTGTACCAGACGAGTGCCGATGGAGAGAAGTTCTGGAAGATGAAGGAGATGTTCATCAAGGGCAATGTCGTGAGTAGAGGGTGTCCGCATTGATAGGGGGGCTGGTCTGGCCGCGTCTACATCAGTCCTACCTTCAAGCTGGTCTACGTCTAAGGACTAGCTGACCTCCAGATCAAGTACTTCCGCATTGCCGACTCAGTACTCGACCAGGCTGCCGAGGAGCAGAAGCAACTGCAGATGCAGCGCCAGCGCCAGGGAAACAGGGGTATGCTTTCGCGGGTTTCTTTCCAACAGCAGCTGACATGCAGGTGGACGCGGAGGAAACATGGGCGCCCGAGGTAAGTTCACCCACCACGCCAAGCTAATGTGCAGGAGGTCGTGGAGGACCGCCCCGAGGAGGACCCCCTCGTGGTCGTGGTGGACCGGGAGGACGTGGACGAGGTGGACACCAGCAGCACGGACCGAGAGCGCCCGCGGCTTAGTGTATGCATAAACATAGTAAATCGGCGGAGAGAGGACGTCTTGGAGGGGACCTACGGGCTCAAACTGATCTCACTGACATCGCGCAAGGGGAAGTGTGCGAAGCTTGGGCGCTTGGGAGAGGAGGATTGAGAAGCGCTCAGGTGAAGCGAGCTGCTGAGAAATGCCTGCGAAGCCGACTCAGAACACACAAGTGGGGCCTGCTGCGTCCTAACCGCAGATGTCCCAGGTTTCGGTACTTCGGCGACGACTAGACGGCACGGGGCAAACGTCATAACCATTGCCACGGCGCAGCGAGATCAGCAGCTGCTTCTTCAGCTGCGGGCATGCGTAGCGCGAAGCAAGTTCAGCAACATTAGCCCCTCAGTGCGCGGCTTGAGAAGTCCTTGTGGCCCCCTTGGCAACCACACAATAACTCTTCGCAGGTGCTCCAGATGACCGCCCAGTTGCAGTAAGCGGCATGGCCAGTATTATCCGCCGTCTCTTGAAGAGCACTGGCACTTAGATAGATCGCGGGTGCTGGTTCCTCGAGAATGGAGGGATCGCTGCTGACAGCGTGCAGCGTGACATTGCATGGCACATGACCATGCACAAAATCAACCATCGCACGCCTCCACGAGAGCACAGCTTCACGCGACTAGCGGCGTGGTTGACATCACCATGAAGTGCTTGATGACACCTGAAACGGCATGCACGGTCTTGCGAAACCTTGCACTGTGACTGGTGACAACCAACTGGTGGATGGTGGAGGTTGTCCATCAGGGAGCATTCAGATCAGCGATGTTCTTGGCATTCTGCGCCTTGACCTTCTGATCCTCAGCGGGAACATCTGCGGACGACTCCCGCAGCTTTTGGACGTTTCGGACTGCGTTACAAGCATATGCATGCCTGCACGCAATACGCAGTGCACGCCATGCGGAGCACATCTGTGACAATGTGAAAGAAGGGGCAAGGGGTTATTCCCCGTTTGATCGATTCAAACTCGGTTATAGTTTTCTCCGCGCCTGTCCTCATGACCCTTTGCCAGAGATCTCCTCGCTATCACCATATCGCGGTTAACGGATCGCGGATTGTCAACAACCACCCTTCTCCGCTCTTATCTCCGTTTTCAACACTTGCTCATCACTCACTCTTCATCTACCTCTAATCTACGACACTTGCCTCCCGCTTCGGCTACTTATTGAACGCTCGCGTTGCTGCATACGACCCAATCGACCTCGCATTTAGCCCGCCGTTCGCACCGCCGCCCGACATGCCGCTTCCCAAGTTTGGGCATCGACGTGTCAAGTCCTCCTACGACCAGCCTCCGACACCGCCAGTGCTGGTCGTTCCCCACGATGACACGCCGCCGCAGTCCATCCTCAAGAGCCCCAGCCTGAGCCCGACGACGACCACGGATACTCGCCGTTCGCTGCGTCACGACTCTAGTGCCTTGTCCGTTGACTCTTTGTCGCGAGATTTCCAGCGATTCGACACCAAGGACTCTGTGTGGTCGGTGGACGAGCCTCCCAGCCCGCGGACGCGCAGCTCCACCCCTGGCACGTCCATCTCTTCGACCGCAGGCATGTGTCCGCTACCAGAGAGCACGGAGCAGAACCGCTTTCCGTTCTTTTCCATGACGCTCTCCTCCACCTCGACACTCAGCTTCATCGCTCTGCCAGTCACCATGCGGCCGCTGGTCCTGGACGCGATCAATCGGGCTTGGAAGCGGGGCATCAAATCGACAAACAGCGTGGAGTACGCTCCGGAGCTGATGCAGTGGCACAAGAAGAAGGGCTGCGATGGCGGAGTGTGGGAGGTCACTATGAAGGACAACTGCTGGATGCCGAAGAGCGAAGACAAGGTTGCGTACGTGTTGTCTGCAAGCTGCCCGCAGGCCTTGGAAGCTGACGAACAGATCGAAACGCATCATCCTGTATCTGATGACTGCGTTCGCGAAGTGCGGGTATGAGCTGGCTTCCTCGTTTACAGCGACCATCAAGGACACGGGCAAGGACACTCTCATGTTCAACACCTGCACGCCCGATCCCGACCCAGTCTTCATGGGCGTCGCGTTCTACGGATCAGATCGCATCTGGATCATTGACGCCGAGGCGGACGTGGGTCAGGCGCTCGAGGACGGCATCAAGGCGACGTGGGTGGACGGCGTGCGTGACGCCCGTGTCCGCGAGAGGCACTGCCGAGAACTGCGGCTGAGGAACAACCCATGTAAGTACCCGCATGTCTCAGCCGCTGGCCGGGCTCTTCCATTCCGTTTGGGGCTCTCTGCTGACGTATCGCAGGGACGGCGCATAACGCCTCGGCACTGATCTCGGCGCGGTGTATCCAGGTTACCATCATGAAGCTTGTGACGTACCACTCGAACTACAAGTATGTCGGCGCGATCAATATGACTGATCGTGACGAGCCCGGCATGCCGCTCACTGTCTATCGCCTGGACACCTCCACGCCGAGCATGCCGTTCCCCAAGATCGAGCCGATCAGCGACCAGGCGCGGCAGTCGATGGGTGTCGGCCTGTCGCACTCTCGTTCCCAACATTAGACTGTTTTCCTCATTACCCATCTGTTGCTCCTTTCTGTACCACTACCTTATGAATATGCAAGATTACCTGTTTCTTCTATGCATGCGGAGAGAGCGTAGGCAATGCCGGTTCCTCACCGTACCACTAAGGGACACGTGGTTATCGCGTGATGGCGAGTGCCACACTCGCCCCACCGGAGTTTTAGGCCCAGGAAGGGTCCGCTCCGATCCGTACGTGCGTCTGCAGCCTGGTGCTGGCATCGAAGCGAGCAACAGCGCCAGCATCGCTCTCCACCACCCCCAACTCTGCTAAAATGTTCGGTCTCCGCAAGTGGCCCACTCCCGTACGTCTGCCGCCGAGCGCCGCGCGACGGAAATGCTGACTGAGGCTCTCTTCTTGCGAAACTCTACGGCCCGAACTGCTTCTGAACGACGACTTCGTGCGAATCTCGAACTTGACGAACGCGAACCTGTGACCACCTCGGCTATGTCATTCCGTGCGACATTCTTGATGCAAACGACTCTCGGCGGGCTCGGAACAATGCACTTGTGATCTGGGCTGGATCTGGAACGATTGGCGACGCTCGAATGGTTGATGTTTGTGTTGGTTGGAACTGGGATTATGACGAATCGACGGATCGATCGGAACTGTGACACGACTTTCCTCCGCACACTCTCTTGCTCTCTCGCTCGGCTCGCCGACACACCCACACGAACTGTGATGCTCTGAATGCCGGATTACCGCCGTTATCACTATCGACACCTGTGATCTTGTGTCGGGTCTGAACGCGCTCGGATGTTTGTTGGACGATCGGTCGCCCTCTCCAGTTCGCCAAGCCCCTCGCTCCCTTCTTCTTCGCCTCGGTCGTCACCGTCTGGGGTGTCGCCAAGATGCAGGACATGGGTGTCTCTTGTGAGTGGATCAGGAGTGTGGTAGTGTGACGCAGACGTGCGAGCGTTCTGGCCCGGTTACCGGACCGGGCGGAAAGTCCTCCGATGACCTTTGCTACACTCCCACCTGCGACTGAACCAACCCGGACTCAACTAACATGACAGCCCCCGAGGCCCTCAAGGACCCCCGCAACCCCTACGCCGCTGGCATCGTCAAGGCCCAGCACCACTAAGTGCAACATCGGTTCTAGATAGATGATGCAAAAGTAGACCAAGGCAGTACCAAACGGGTCGCAACGACATTGGCATTTAGAATTCATGCTGAAAACTGCTACAGATCGTGTGCTCGTGCTATATCTCACAGCTGTCTTTTTACGCAAAGTTGGAGGCGTTGATGAGAGCGGGGAGGCCGTTCTCACCAGAACCAGTATACTGGTAGTAGTCGACCATGATGCCGGCCTTGACCCTCTGGCCGTCCTTGATCTTGTTCAGGATGTAGTTGGCGAGCCTGGGGTTCATGCCGCCGATACCAAGGCCAAAGGTCGGGGCTCCGACACCCTTGGCGATCCACTGGGGCGGCGCGCCAGGGAACTTGGAGCCATTGGTGTAGACGAGGGTGAGCTCGTCCTTGGGCACGGCGCCGGTCGTGGTGTCGAGGAGGGTGAAGATCTTGTTCGCCTTCTCGCCAATCTGCGACGGCGAGTCGAGCCCGTACCAATCGTGGATCTTGATCTTGCCCGCGCCGTTGAGGAGGTCAGCCGTGAAGCCGTCCGGGTTGTCGTTCGGCCAGCTCGTCGGGTGGATACCCTGGCCCTTCGGGTACTGCGAGCCGTAACGGGTGAAAAGGACGCCCTTGCCGCGCACATCGCCGAGGCGGGGCACACCCTCGGACCAGCACCAGCGCTCTCCGTTGTCGTACTGCATCAGGCAGTTGTAGATCGCGTTCGCAAACTCGGGGTCGTTCTCCTGCTCCTGCTTCAATGAGAAAACCAGGGTCTCCGTCGGGTGGTCCTTGAGGAAGGCGTAGAAAGCGTCGGTCCACTCCTTCAGCGTGCCGTACTCGGGGCGCATGCCGTGGTACGCTGGAACGTTAGGTGACTGCCTCCCGATAAGCTTAACACGTACTCTGGAGCTCGCCGTCCCGGTGCTTCAGCCTGAGGTCGAACCAGCGCACACCAGCCTTGAGCTGCTCCTGCGGTCCGCACGTCTGGCACTGGGACATCCACACTGACTGTCAGTTTCGCGCGAGCAGTTTTGTGAAACTCACTTCCGTGAAGAGCACAGCTCTCGTGGGTTCCAGCAAGAGCAATCTCGTTGAGACCGAGGTTGTCGTCGAGGTCCTTCATGTAGTCGGTCGGGCTAGCCTCGTTGAGGAAGACAAGGGTGTTCGAGTTCTCATCGTTGGTGCAGATTTGGTAGATAAGGACGCCCGTGATACCCGGGAGCTGCTGCCAGCCGCGGTTTCGGTCTCCAGGCATGGGGGCAAGCGGAACGTTGACGACGCCAGACTGGCCGTTCGCCTCGTACTTGACGGTGAGCTGAGGGTCACCGCCGCGAGGACCGAGGGCGGACAGGTCGTAGGTGGTGACATTGTTGTTGGTGCCGCCGGGCGAGACCATCTCCTCCTCGACCGCAGCCGAGGTAACCTTGATGTTGGAAGGCGTTTTGATGCGAATAGACATGGTAGCTGTGAGTGTTGAAGGAAGGCAGAGGAAAGGACAGTGGGAAGTGATCGGAGGGAAGGCTCTCGGCTTACAACATCCAGCGGAGGTTCGCCCAGCCATGTACGTCATTCCCAGCCTGCCCTCGCGACCAATCCAGCAACAACTCAGCCAGGGTGCGGAACTCTGTTGACTTCACACTTCACAGTCATCCATACGAAACGCACAGTCTCACAGGCCCCTCACTCCAAGACAATGAGCTATCCCGTCGCGCCCACCCCTGTTATCGACTAACCTCGGAGTGACCACTTGACCGTCCAGGCCGTCGACAATCTTCTGCAGATCGTCCTGACAACAGCATCATTCCTGAATACCGAACCCTGCCATCAAGTTACCCACGAGGCCGGTATCGAAACCTGAGAACTAGGGAGCTGCATACATCAAAGACATCCGAAAGCAATGCCGTGGTGTGTGAGTGGCAGCTTCTACCGTCGACGAAGTCCGAGATAAGCTGTACCAGGTGACTGGTAGTGCCCACCTGTGACAAGCTGTCGCAACACTGCGCACGCGGTGCATGATCGCCTCCGCCCACTTGCAGGTCGTATAAGATCGCATGGCGTTAATGAGTCATGACTCAGCTGTTTCTGTGTCTGACAGCCCCTAGCGAGGGCCCGAAGAGTCCTGAGCCCTGCACGCGCATGTGGAAATGATGCTCACCGATCACTGATGGAACACGATGATCTGTCGTCCTTTGAAGGCAAACCCCTTGCTCGCTGCGTGAGATCTGGAATCACGAGGTGGGCTATGGGCTATCAGCTATCGGACCATGGGCATCGTGCTGTGTTCCGCCTTGATCGCCCCGTCGGCTATCACTGCAAGCTCGCTGCCCGACCAATTTCAAAGTCAGGACTCAAGTAGGCTCAAGGCCACATCCTCCTCCACTCACAGATCACAATACAGGCCCCGACTGGTGACTGCTGGCAGGCTGACAGCAACGCTTGCAACGCTTGCAACGCTTGCGCAAGCTGCGGCTGAGCTTTATTAAGGCCTCAACATTCTGGCCCCCTTGTGTGATGTGTGATCCGTCGAAGTTGGTGTATCTTCTTGCGCCCGACTCGCGCCCTGCGCCTGAGTGCGGGGCGGCGACCCGCAACGCAGTTTCCGCATTCCTTGCGGGTCTGGGTCCAAATGATTGCTCCTCCTTTCCGCTGGACCGCGTGCCCCCGCAGCTGGCCCCCCTAGTACCGCACTGTGTGCTGCGTGGTGCTGACGGCGTGTGAGCTTGCAAAGTGGGGACGCATCCGTTGGTCTACGTTCTCTCTCCTCTCAGTGACTCTAGACACCATTTTCTGTGTCTCGACGTCAAAACAGCAACGCCATATCTTTGTCGGTCGATGGTGATGACGCCTCGCTCATGCCCTTCCTTTCGCCACCAGTGTCGCCCTCGTCCAGCGCGCCCTCGCCCTCCCGACGGCACATCACGACCGCCCTCGTACACCAACACCCCAGCGCAGACTGACAGTCCAGGCTTGCGACTCGCACCCTGGCCCCAGCCACCCCGAGCCACACCCTTACACGTCGTTGCACTCGTCTGTGAGGAAGCCGGCCCCATCAGTGCTCCACACAACCCGAAGCTCGCGCTCGCGCACCGCCGCGGTCGGACTGGCGAGGTCAAAGGCTGCTGTTTTCCCACCGCCGGCCTAAGCGTTTCGGGAAGGGAGGACCCGCAGTGATGAACGGAGGTAGCAGCCCAGTTCCTTCCTGGTGGCGCCTCGGCGCGCAGCTCGCCGCGCCGACCGACGCCATGGAGCTCATTGACATGATGGGGTCCTACGGATCCCCTCGGTAAGTTTCTATCCCATCCGAAACCTACGGTGTCTATCTCTACGGCATCCCACACGGCACCCGGTACGCTTTTATGTCTTTCGGCCAAGCAACCCTCCGTCACGAGCAAGGCGAGACAGAGGTGTTGCGTGGTGTGTGTATGGGGTGCGAGCGATGTATGACGCACACAATCAATGCGTGTCGTCTGCCCACCATCAAGGCGGCCATCATGTCCCAACTGGACAGACGCAACACCTTATGTACCCGGGATAAGAATCTGTGCTCTAACACCAAATTCTTGCTCCTGTGACTGTCTTCGATCTCTATCGCTATCGCTCCAGTACGCCTTGCGCCTGCCCACCTCGCTGCGCTGCTCGAACTTCGCGCGTTGACTTCCGTGAATCCGCCTTGATGGCAGTCAACGCCCACGCCCTACACTGCGCCTTTAGCCATCAATCACGACGTCGCCGCTGTCACCGTCTCTCCTGCCCATGTTATCGTACCAGAGCGACAACTCCGAACGCCCACGGTGGTGCACAGTGACGTCGACTGGCAGACGAGGTTTGATATAACGGGCGCGATATAACGGGCGCTTCGACTTCGCCCCGCCCTTCGACAGCCCCTCGAAGCTCCCTCGACAGCATCGCTGGAAGCGTTCGCACGCCTGCATCACACACGACGTCCCCAGCAACGACACAGTTTGCACACCCAGTTTCTCTCACTCTCCTGTAAAGTTTCCTCTCGCGCTTACTGTTGAAGTGAACCTTCCTCTATTCCTCGTATTTCTCGGGCGCAAGACATGTCCGAAATTGGCCGCTTCCCCGAGCGCTGGGACCTCTACTACCAGTGAGTGGGCAAGAGTGTGGTGTGTTGATCTGGAGGCTGCGACGGTCTACGGTCAAGGAATGGTCATTTGGTGTACACCTCCAGGCCGTATGGACGTGCGAGCCGACTGCGAGTGTGCCTCGAGCGACCGGAGAGCGGCTTGCGGACCTGGCGGCGCCGCAACGGCAGCCTTGCGCCACTGGATCAATGACCGGCCGGTGGCGTTCCGTGTTGACAGACTGACACGAGCAGGCAATACCTCCTCCACTCCTGCATGCACTCCGAGTGTATCTGGCTGGAAGGCAGTGAGTGTGGCGCGGTGGTGCAGATGAACTCATCGCACAGTGTGGTACTTCCCCGAACCCGGCCGCCGCGCCGATACGCTCCATATGTTTACCCCGTCTCGCTATGGACCCATCGAGTGAGTCACTCCGCAGGGCTGAACTGACAAACAGTGATTTTAGGGTAAGGGCACCTCATCCATCGAGCAAGTACTGACTTGCAAAGTTCTATGACTTCCATTTGGTGAGGTGTAACTTTCGGGTGGCGAGCTGATCTTCAGCCCAATGGCACCATGATTGAACAGAGTGAGCTGCATTGCTTGACAACTAGCTGACACTGCAGTGGCCTGGTAATGCGCTCAGACGAATATGCATCACTAATTACAGGCGGTACGTCGGCAACGACGACCCTGACAAGGAATGGCTTCAAGACTACGTCGCCTGTGAGTTCTTCCGCCTCTTTGGAGCTGACCATAGACGACCTCAACATGGTCACTGTCGACATGGTCGTGCTCGTTCCCGGCGCCGACCAGCTGGTCAACTAGTCCGACCAAGCCCAGTATCTCGTACACGAAGGTTGCGTCCCCACGACGCACTCTGTTGCCATCTATAAACCTGTACTATCACCTCTATCACTGCTCTCTGCTCGCTGTGTTCGAAACGCCCGTAACGCAAAACGCAAACACACAACGAATCTTTCAGCCTGCCTGTCCCTGTCTCAGCTATCCTTTGTGTAGAACGAGAAGTGATGCTATTGTGTAGCCACGGTGGACACGGCCTCCCCGGAGGCCGAGGACGGTGCCGCATTCCGTCACGATCGAGGCGGCAGCTCATCAAGCGAGGGAAGGAAGGTGTCAGGGCGTCAGCCGCCGGTCTTTGATATGGGAGCGCTTTCCTCGGCTGTTCGAATCTTGTCATGGCGCCTGACTTTTGCCGTTGCCGCGTTACGATTAGTGCCACGCGTGTGACCTTGCTCGGTCTGTGATCTCTGAAGGTGAAGACAGGAACGGACGGCGGTCCCGATAAGAGGGATTAGAGTTTCCGAGGATGATCACGTACCGCCACGGCCGCCACCCTGTGCAGAGCTCGCACAGAAGGAACAATGATGGGACGGGCAGGGTCTGACAAGCCCGCAGACGCGCAGGCCCGCAGGTCCGCAGCCGAGGGACCAGGCCGCCATGCATGACTGATGGGGCAAGTCCGGGCGGCGATGACGAGGAGTGAAGCAGGAGTGAGCTGAGCCGAACGGGGGCGATTAGGCTTCCTTACGTTCCACCACGTGTGCCTTGCGTCCTGTGACCTGCCACTCCTGCTATGCTGCGGACGGCGGGCATGGGATCACTGGACAGCGGCGCCAGGATGCGATCATGCGATGGGCTGTGCGGAGCGGAGCGGCGGTGCTACGCCCTTACGCGTCGTGGAGAGATGCAGATCTCTGACCGCAAGTCTGGAACGGGCAAAGGCATGCATGAAGCGCTAAACACTGCTTCCACGGCGCGCGCTAGGTGTTCTGAATCATCAGGGGCGGGGCGGCGCGGCCGGCCCCCGGTCCGGCGAGACCGGCTACCCAGGCAAACGAGCCAGCGCACTCGGAGCCGACTATAATTATAGCCTGGCAGCACCAGGCGGCGTCCCTGGCCATACCTGGCACCCTGAGCACACACCGTACCTGGACACTTGGGAGGAGCCTGCATGAGCCTGCATGAGCCTGCGCGTGCATCACGGGCTCGCTCCTGTCCTGGCTACCCGTGACGCAGCTCGTCGAGGCTGGCCCTCACTCACCGCTGCAGCACCGCCGGTCGGCTACACTCGACCTGACGTTGATTGTTCTAACCGTCACCTCAACACCTCGCATCATACATCTTCGCATCGTCTCTCATTCCCCTCCCCCCCATCACTCTCTGCACATTCATCGACTATACACGCATACGATATCAACACATCCCATAAACATCAACACCGCCTTCCTCCCTCCCCCTCCCTGCCGTGGACTCCACCATGGCTCAACCGCCCTCCACTGCTCCCCTCGAGGCCACGCCGTATGGCCAGAAGTCAAACCCCCGGCTACGAAAGCTTGCAAAGAAGCCGCTCAAGCCGCTCAAGCTTGCCGCCAGTGCATATCACTCGGTGCGATCAGGCTTGGCCACCCCGAACAGTGGGCAGTCGGCCGTCGGCCTCGAGGACGAGCTGGCAGGTTTGAACGTCAGCGACGGCAGTACCAAGGTGAACCGCAGTGTCACCTCAACCTCAGCCTCTAGCAACGGTACTGGGGGTCTCGACCCTCAGATCTCCATCAACGACAAGAACTGGCGCGGCCGGAAGAAGGACAATATGCTTGTGGACCCTGTCATGATCGCGCAAGCCGCGAAGGGCCCTCGCAAGCCTCTCGACGGGGAAGAGCCGGCTGCCTGGCTCCGTGTCCGCGTAGTCAGTGCCGACGGCCTCGTGGCCAAGGATCGCAACGGCCTGAGCGATCCGTGAGTGCATACCGCCGCAATCTATGATCGATCTGACACACCGCAGCTTCGTCACCCTCCTCGTTCCTCCGGGCTCGCGCCACACGACGCCAGTCGTGAAGCGTTCCCTCGACCCTGTGTTCCCGGCAGCGCAGAGCACCTTCGACTTCCCCATCTACCTGTCGCTCGCCGCAGTCATCGGGGGGCGTGGCCTCGAGGGCGTTGTCTGGGACAAGGTGCGTCGCGCCGGTCACAGAAGCTTGCTGACTTGCATAGGATTTGGTGCGAAAGGAGTACATGGGCGAGCTGTGCGTGCCCGTCGATCACTGGTTCCCTTCAGCACAGCCCCGTCTTTGGCACGAGCAGCTGCCCGTGAGTTCGGTTAACTCTGGCGTAGCCGCTGACATTTTGCAGGTCCAGTCCTTTGAGCTCTTCTCATCGCGTCGCAAGCACAGGGTTTCCGGCAATGTGCAGCTCCAGATCGGCTTCCTCCCCGGTCCGGCAGAGGACACGCAGGATGCGCTGCGCAAGGTCCAGGGCGTTTACGAGACCATCCTTGCGCGAACGCTCGTCGGCGGCCAGTTCGGTGTTCTTGGTGTGCCTGCGCACGAGGGCATCGGCACCGTCCAGCTCACTCGCTCCCAGACGGACGGGGATGACTTCCTGGACACCTCCACCGGCATGAGCGTCATTACTACTGCCGTGATGGCCCCTAGCGTGGGTGCTCAGCAATCGTACTCCCGCCAGTACAGCTACGACCTTCCGGACGACGGCCTCTCCAGCTCTGACGAAGACGGCGACATGGAGGATGCCCTTGAGGGCGACGATGACGGGTGGCTGCGCGACGGACTTCCAACTGACTCACCTGAAGCGGACGGTGTCCCGCAGAGTGAGCCCCTATCCCTTCCGCCCATCATGCCTGGGGTCGATGACCTTGGCAGCCGCCGATCGAGCGCAGCTTCGTTACAGTCTGTTGCCGAGGCAGCCCCGCCAAGCGGCAAATCGCGCAAGATCTTCCGCCGGTCGCGCCTCGGACGCAAGAAGGGCAAATCAAAGGACTACAACTTCGGCCACGACCACAACATTCTTGGCATCGTCGTCATGGAGGTCCAGAGTGCTTCTGACCTCCCTCGTCTGAAAAATGCCCTCCGCGTCGGATGGGACATGGATCCCTTCGTGGTAATCTCTTTCGGCAAGAAGGTCTTCCGAACCCGTGTCATCCGGCACTCCCTCAATCCTAACTGGGACGAGAAGCTGCTGTTCCACGTCCACGAGCACGAGGAGAACTTCACCATCCAGATGACCCTACTGGACTGGGACAAGATTTCCGGGAACGACCACATCGGATCAGCGACGCTGCCGCTCGCTGAGCTCATTGCCGACGCCCCGAGCCCGGACCCGGTTACTGGACTGTATGGGGAAGGTGTCGATGGCAAGCACGAATCCCGAGAGTTCACTCTGCCCATCGTGACTAACAAATCGGTGGCATGGGAGCTCAAGCACAAGCCCGCCTTGACTGTTCGCGCGAAGTACGAACCGTACGGTGCTCTGCGCCAGCGCTTCTGGCGCCAGTACGCTATGCAGTACGACGCGGACGACACGGGCAGCATGTCTTGGGTCGAGATGACTTCCATGCTCGACTCGCTCGGTTCCACCCTCACTCCCCAGACGCTGGAGAGCTACTTCACCCGCTTCGGCAAGTCGCCGGAGAAGGACGAGCTCACTTTCGATGAGGTCGTGCAGAGCCTGGAGGACGAGGTCACCAAGTCGAGCTCGGCGAAGCGTACCATCGGCAAGCCGAATGCATCCGTCGAGGTCGACGCCCATGACCTCGACGCTAGACTGAAATCGATGCCTCAAAGCACTCCCGGCAGTGCTACTCCGTCCGTTCACCACTCTCAGGGCACCGCACCTCCCTCCACCTACAACTCCCACAGCCGACACATTTCCACTGCTTCCAACACGAATATCCCCTATCTTAATGTCGAGAACACCGATGACAGCTCCAGTCCCCAGGGCACGACGGAGGCGGGCTCCCCCATGGCGTCTGACGCCGACGAAAACTCGGACCCCGCCAACGACTACGTCGAGCGCATCATCAACATCAAGGAGTGCCCGCTCTGCCACCGCCCCCGTCTCAGCAAGCGTAGCGAGCAGGACATGATCACCCACTTAGCTGTGTGTGCATCGAGCGACTGGTCCCGCATCGACCGCATCATGACCTCGACTTATGTCACTTCGTCGCAGGCGCAGCGCAAGAAGCTGACCAAGCTTCTGAACAAGGTCACTGCTGGCTCGTACTCTCTCGGAGCCAACTCGGCGAACATCCTCGTCCAGGATCGCATGACTGGTCAACTGCAGGAGGAGAAGATGGCAGTCTACGTCCGAACCGGTATCCGTGTCCTGTACAAGGGACCGCGCACTGGTATTGCCGGAGCTCGCGCCCGCAGGATGCTCAAGTCGTTGTCGATCAAGCAAGGCATCAGGTACGACTCACCCCAGTCGGCTGCCGACATTCCGGGCTTCATCGCCTTCCACCGGCTGAACACGGACGAGATCCGCGACCCGCTGGACTCGTTCAAAACGTTCAATGAGTTCTTCTACCGCAAGCTGAAGGAGGACGCGCGACCGGTCGAGGACCCGGGCAACCCGGACCGCCTCGTCTCCATGGCTGACTGCCGCATGATGGCTTTCAACACTGTTTCCGAGGCTCAGCAGATCTGGATCAAGGGCCGTGACTTTACCATTGCCAAGATGCTTGGGTCTGCCTACCATGAGCAGTGGCAGAACTACGTCGGCGGCTCGCTCTGCATCTTCCGCCTTGCTCCGCAGGACTACCACCGCTTCCACTCGCCCGTTGATGGCAAGATTGGCAAGATCACGAAGATCGAGGGAGAGTACTACACCGTGAACCCGCAGGCCATTCTTACGCAGCTCGACGTCTACGGTGACAACGTCCGTCAGATTGTTCCCATCGAGAGCCCGCAGTTCGGCACGGTGATGACGGTCTGGGTCGGCGCCATGATGGTCGGCTCCATCGTCGACTCGGTCGTGGAGGGCCAGGAGGTCAAGCGCGGCGATGAGCTCGGTTACTTCAAGTTTGGTGGAAGCACCATCGTCTGCGTCTTCGAGCCGGGACGAGTAGTCTGGGACCAGGATCTTCAGGACAACGCTGCCGCCGCGCTCGAGACACTCGTCCGCGTCGGCATGGGCATCGGCCGCACCCCGGAGATGGCCAGGGCGTAGCGAGCCCAGCATTCATGTCGCTCATCGCATAGCTCAATCAAGAAACAAGTAGAACCCCAATCATCATTCGACCTGTGTAATACTAAAATGTAGGCAGACCCATCCCTCCTGCACATGTGAAATGAATACATATAGACGTACCCACGCTGCAGCAGCTGTCCACTGTCGATTGTCTGGTTACAGATAATCCTGGATCATCATCCTCACGGCCATGTCCGACGATAATTTACGTAACCGTTATCCACGTTTTTGGGTTTGCCACTCGGATCCGATATTGGTAATGCGCCACTGGCAATAACGCCGAATTCACCGCAACAGACCCTCGCATCAAACTTCTGACCAAGCACCAAGGCGGGAGCAATTCGCTGCAGCGGCGGGACGGGGGGCTGCACCCAAGGTCGTTAGTCATAGAGCATCTCACTCTTTCTCCCAACCCTCAACGCGTGTAAAAAAGGTGAGCGACAGCACGACAGTCACGACGACCGACAACGCTTCCGACACCGCCGACGACACCGCGAGGCCATTCGAGCTCGACGCCGGAACGATCAGAAGTCATGGGATGAAGTTGGAAGTGCAAGGACGGAAGGCTGGATCTGTGGGCAGATTGGTAAGCAGGCCTGTGGTGCGGGGTCTTACCCCCACTGCTCTGCCTTGCTGTCATCATCTGTCGTGCGGTGTCTGCAGGGAGAGCGAGTCGAGAGCAGAGGAAACCGGAGCCGAGAGAAGACGTGCGGCGTACATGTGCGACCATCGACAGGTTCGGAAATTTCTGGCCTTTCGACCTCCCGACATTTCTTTATAAGCGTTGTCGGGTCTTGTGATTGCTCAACCCACCATTTCCTCGGCTTTCACCCAGTTCACTAACATTATCAGTCAAGATGGGTCGCCGTCCCGCTCGTTGCTACCGTTACTGCAAGAACAAGCCGTTCCCCAAGTCCCGCTACAACCGCGGTGTCCCCGACCCCAAGATCCGTATCTACGACCTTGGTCGCAAGAAGGCTTCCGTCGATGACTTCCCCTTCTGTTGCCACCTCGTCTCTGACGAGTACGAGCAGCTCTCTTCCGAGGCTCTTGAGGCTGCCCGTATTTGTGCCAACAAGTACATCGTGAAGAACGCCGGAAAGGAGGCGTTCCACCTTCGTGTCCGTGTCCACCCCTTCCACATCATCCGTATCAACAAGATGCTTTCGTGCGCTGGTGCAGACCGTCTGCAGCAGGGTATGCGTGGAGCTTGGGGTAAGCCTTACGGATCCGTCGCCCGTGTCAACATTGGCCAGATCCTCATGTCCATCCGTTGCCGTGACCAGCACAAGGCCGTCATCATCGAGGCCCTCCGCCGTGCTCGTTACAAGTTCCCCGGTCGCCAGAAGATTATCATCTCCAAGAAGTGGGGTTTCACCTCGCTCGACCGCGCCGACTACGAGGAGCTCAAGCGCCAGAAGCTCGTCGTCAACGACGGTGCCTACGTCCAGTTCCTCAAGCCCAAGGGCCCCATCGAGGACTACTTCCGCATGGCTTCGCGCGCTTAAGCGTGTTGGTGTCGTGATGGGAGGTTGTAGACTGGTTGTCGCATAGTCGATGCATGGCTAGTGGCATTTCGAGCTATTGTACATATCTTTGGTCGCAGTTGCAAAGTGCATTCCGATACAGCCGGACCGAGTACCAGTGATCGGTAAGCGTACTCACCCTCTGCAGGTATCTCAAGTAGCCGTGCCGACCGTTACGTCCTTCCGATCGGTAGCCGTGGTATGTGCACGATCGCGACACCCGTGCCAATTCGCTTCTCCGTTCAAGAGCGGACGGCCTGTGCTGTACGGGGTATTCGACGTATCCCTCCGCACTATACGCATTCGCCACGTTCGCACGGGTCATAAGGACTGCACAAGGGATGAGGATGGGAAACGAGCGTGACACTCGCCACAGGAACAGCAAGGAGGAGTCCAGAGGTGCAGCATGTGGTCGGCTCAGTCGCTTGCCACCCGTGTCTAATCAGTTCATAGTCCAACTTATTTGACGTCACCACTTTCGTACCCAGTCCGTCTCAACGGCGACGACCATCAACACGCATCAGCGCGACCAGCACTCAGTACTTCCTACTCTTCGAAACCCCCCTCCCCTATCATTTGGCGACTACAACGCCAACACACTGTACCCTTCATATTGAGTTCATCACGCAGGCCGTCCTTGCCCCGCCCGACGGCTAGTGGCCTCTTCCGCCTCCAGAACACCATGGCCTGGCTGTCGAGTGGTAGAACCAACATCGAAGTGGGCATCTGAAACGTCGGCAGTCCTGGTCGTCCTCCTCCTGCTGCCGAACCTCCCTGTGGGCGCCAATAACGCATGCTGACTCCGAGATAGATGGTGGACCGCCTTCTGGCCAATCATCAGTTCAAGTCGCCGCTCATTGCTGGGGTGAGTTTCCGATCGTTCTCACACGAGAGACAAAGACATTATTGACGCACTGGGACTAGGCGATGAAGGCGGTCGACCGCAAGAACTACGTCCCGTCCGGCTGGAGTGCATACGACGATTCTCCGCAGTAAGTCTCTCCCGCCGTGTCAGACCTCTGAGACGCCTTCCTCCGAGCAGCTAAGCTATCCCGTTCGTTCTCTCAACGGCAATATCACGTCTGCCTTCCCCGCTCCGTTTCTGTCACTACCGTTCGCCCAAAGTCCCAGCCCTCGTGGACACCTTCCTTCTGACTCCTTCTGACACAACCCTGTTTCTGACACCCATTAGACGGATCGGTTTCAACGCGACCATCTCGGCGCCGCACATGCATGCGAAGGCATGCGAGAATCTGCTCGATCACCTCTTGATCGCAGACCGAGTTCACGGCGCCGTCCTTGACGTGGGATCTGGGAGCGGGTACCGTGAGCACACGGCCAAGGATACAAGGGAGATACTGACACAGACTTGCCACTGGATTCGAATCGATCTGAACGGACCACGCTGCTGCCTGCTTGCCCCCTTCTTGCACACGTTGACCTCTCCTCTCCAACTCCTCTCTGCTTGGACGTATTCGGCTGTCTGGCCCTCATGGTTCTTTGCGCCCCATCGTTAATGCCCTCTCCAACCCCGCCTGGGCCTGACGCACACACTCCGGCACCCATACTGCAACGGAACTGTCGATCATTCCCCCCTTATCGTCCCCTTTGCGCCGCCCCATTGAACCGCCCTAATCCTGGTTGCCCGAGCAGTGACCGCTGTGCTGCACAAGATCGCGCCCAATGCGACCATCGTCGGCATCGATCACCTCCAAGGTTTGGCCGACCTTGCCCGGACCAATCTGGACAAGGACGGCGTTAAGCATGGGCCCAGTGAGAAGGTGGAGATTGTCTGCGGAGACGGTCGTGCCGGCTGGGCCGCCAAAGGTATGCGGGAACGCCTGTGGGAAAGCCGGCTGAGACTCGGGCCACAAGGTTTCAGCGCGCTAACAAACGACAGCTCCATATCAGGCGATTCACGTAGGCGCAGCCGCTCCAACGATGCCGGCCGCGTTGGTCGAGCAGCTCGCCGCCCCCGGGCGTATGTTCATCCCCATCGGCGTCGAGGATCAGGGTGAGTGTCAGAGCTCGGCACGGTCATTGAGGTCCGCAAAGTGCGAAGTGAGCGGTTATCGGCCCCGGTAGGCAAGCGATATCTGCGGACACTGGGCCGGCTCGGTGTCACAGAAGGCTGACGACAGCTATCTGGCAGGTTGACAAGGACGGAGACGGCAACGTCACGCAGAAGAAGTTGTACAATGTCATGGTGAGCTTGGAAGTTTGGTGCCCAGCTGACCCCAGTACGTTCCCCTGACCGATAAGGGGAAGCAGTGGGATGGGCAGTCGCAGCACGACCTGCATGCCCACAACTCCCCGGGACGCTAAGGAGTGATGAGTGTCTGTTGTCCGGTCTCAGCCCAGCATTCTCGGATTTCATTCTCGGATCTCTCCGCCATCAAGTAAAAATCAACAAAACCCACAACGCGTCTGACGGTTCGTGCATTACCATACCGATAACTGCTATGCTGTTTTCTCCTGGTGCCCTATACCACCTGCCGACTTTGGCCAGGCCCCGCTACTCATCACTGTACGACAAAACGCAAGATATCGCTAAGCAAAGCAAAACAAGACCGTATGTTTCGTCCCTCATCGCATTTCGAGATGTACAATAGCGCCGCGGCGTGCAGACCGCAGTCTCGGCTCGCCGCGCAAGGAGGATGCGCTCAGCCGACACATGCCCTTCCACAGCTCGGGTGCGAGTCGGCTGTCGCGCTTGTTGATATGCTTATGTTATGACACATGCCCCGGTTGCAGCTGCACCGGTACCCCAGTGGTAGTCACTTCTGACAGAGAAGAATGCGGGCCCGAGGTTGTGTGCGTCTCCATGGCCGTGGTCTGGACCTTTCAGTTATATGAGAACTAGGCAGCTCGTTTTCTCTCTTATCGATCTTGTCAAAGGAGGATTTGAAGCCCACCATGACACTATCGCGTTGCACGTTCAGATATGAGCACTGAATATCGCCGCGCCGTTGCAGCCCTCGAGCCGTTTTCGCAGTCAAGAGGATAAACGGGTTTTCAGTTCTCCGATAAAAACTAGGAGGATCTGACACGCATCCTGGCGCGTTCACGGGCTATGGCCAAGAACCGATCATCAGCAGTCCCGAGTATTGGCAATGTCTCTGACTATTACCCAAAGGAAGCTGTCGCAAGTGCAGTTTAGACGGCAGTGAGCACCGCAGAAGGAATGCGGTATCTTGTGAGTGCCGAGTCAAGCCAAGAGAACGGTGTGTTCGCGTCCAGTAAGTGACACCTCGCATCTGGGTCAGGCAGAAGTGTGCACGATGGGAGATCGGAATGTTGTCCTCGATCGTTGATCGCCACTGCGCTCGGTGCCACGGACAGATGAAATAGCGGGTGCAAATGCAACTTGTAAACAAACGATACTAATGAAGCGTGAAATCAGGCTAATGAGAAGCAGGCGGTCGTGCCTGGGCGTCTCCCGCGCCGCCACCTGGCTGGTCCTACGTCACAGCTGTGTGCTGCTGGATGTTGATTCCTCATCACCGCCAACCGCCATGGGACTGTTCAGCAAGCTCGACAAGGCGTTCAAGGACATCCAGCAGCAAGCTCAGCAACAAGCGCAGCAGTCGCAGGCGGCGTTCCGTCCCCCGCCTCCAGGTGGAGGGAGCAGGAACTGCCCCGTCCTTGCTTCCTCGTACCTTACGAATGCGGACCCCTCGAACGGCCGCCCGGCACTGCATCCGTGTCAGCACCCGTATCGCGGCGCGATCCCGCCCGGCTCGCTGTGCTACACTCTCGAGCACCCCGACCCGCAGTACGACGCCGCGACGCGCTTCTTCCTGACGTGTGTCCCCGACCCGATTGGCCTGGCCTACCACGCGTTGAACTTTGCGCGCCTCAAGCTCGTCGACCCGCAGTATCCCACGAACTGGGCGTGGAAGCACATCACGATCGAGATCACGGACGAGAAGGGCCCCGGACTGGCGTGGACGGCGAGCGGGAAGTGCACGATCTGCATCTCGTGGATCACGAGTCAGATGAATGACTACAATGCCGGCAAGAAGACGCTCGAGGCGTGCGCATTCGAGTTCAAGGGCGTCATCAGTGAGCTGCCATGCACTTTTCCGACAAGCTAACCTCCAGTGCACGAGCTCGTCCACGTTATCCAGCACGACGGCCGCGGCAGCTCCCCCAGCTGGCTGACGGAGAGTGTCGCAGACTACATCCGCATGCAGACCGACCTCGGGCCGCCGCACTGGCGCAAGCCGGGGCAGGGCAAGCGCGACGAGGGCTGGAAGGACGGGTACGACGCGGGCGCCAA
Source organism: Trichosporon asahii var. asahii CBS 2479 (assembly GCF_000293215.1). Lineage (NCBI taxonomy): Eukaryota > Fungi > Basidiomycota > Tremellomycetes > Trichosporonales > Trichosporonaceae > Trichosporon > Trichosporon asahii. Next base: position 26,632 of record NW_014040889.1, read on the forward strand.
CTTCCTTGCCTGGCTCACGGGCGAGACGAAGGACGACCTTGTGCACATTGCGCAGACCGCGAGCGTGCAGCAGCCGACGCCGACGGGTCCCCCCGGCGCACACCAGAGCCAGTACCCGCCCAACGAGCAGTATCCGCCCCGCGTCCCGTGCAGGCCGGGGAAGCAGCGTCGCGGCCCCTTCCCCAACCTCGTCCGGCACATGGACTACCGCCTCGCGAACGAGCGCTACAACGAGGGCTGGTGGCAGGAGATGGCGGGTGCGCCGCTGCCCCAGCTCTGGCGCGAGTATCTCGACTACTACTGCTAGAAACACTGTCGTCCACGCTGCGTTGTAAATTGTTCCCCTTGTCCTCTATATATGCATACAATAGTCGTACACGGTCATCATCGTCTACGGGGCGGGCGAGTCGGCGGCCATGCGGAATCGCAGCGGACTCGACGCAGCACCAGGGGTGCCCGCCAATCCGGCCATGGCGCTCGGGAACGGCGACGCGGCCGACATGCCCATCGGGCTCTGGGCGTTGGCGACGTTGGTGTTGATCTGGATCTGGGGCTGGGGCATCGGCGCCTGGCTCTGTCCCGAGGTCGGCGCCTGTTGCTGAAGGCGGACGAGGGCGGCGGCAGACGCATCGAGCGCCTTGGCCTCGGCGGCGCTGTCGAACTGCGGCGGGTCGGACGCCGCCATGCGGTCGAGATCCTCCATCGCCGCCGTCGTCATGTTCAGCGCGTGCCAGAGGTGCCAGTCTGGTCCCTTTTGCTCCTTCTTCTGGCCGTTCAAACTCGGGTCCGCCGTCTCCTTGTCCTTGTCCTTCTCACCTGCTGCAGCGCCTGGTGTTCCAGACCCGGTAGCAGAGGCAGAGCGCGTGTCCCGCGAATCGGTCTCTTTGACCTCAAGCGGCTTCGATATCCATACGCCGGCGGCACGCGGGTTAGACGACGGGCGGTTCTTCTCGAGGCTGTCGAACGTCGATTCGAGAAGGTGCGTGGCATTCCTCAGGCGCGTCGAGACGGCGTCATACAGCGAAGGAGACTGGTACACCTTGTCGTGAAGGATGAAGTAGGCTGCCGTCGCTGGTCCCCTTCCTCCGTCCGGCAGGACATTGCGCCGGTGAATGACGAACAGGTTCGGCGGCAAGGAGTGCGCAACAATGTACTCAAACCCGGAGCGGAAGGCGACAAGCTCTCTGTGGGTTAGTTGTTGTCGACAGCTCAGGCAACTTACACTTTCTCCTCCGCATGGCCGTACGTCGGGTTCTCGACACGACGCTGGGTCCGCAGCACACTGTTATTCGACTGGGTGTCAAAGAAGGGCGAGTGCGCAAAGTAGTCCATCGCCAGGTCTGGCGTCGCCAGTGAACGCGCCGGATTGGCGGCGATGGCTTCAGGCCATGACCTGGGGTCAGTTCACAAGTCACGAGCACAAGAACTGGGAGACGAAGGACGTTTGGCGAGGCTGTCGTGTGGCCAAACGACGGTGCAAGCTTGCATGCAGCCTGTAGCGTGTCCCAAATATCAGAAACTCACCAATGGATGTGAGCGAGGTTCTGGTCCTGCTCCTCCATGCTGGCTGCGGATGAAGTGGTGATGTTGACAATGGTCGGTCGTCCTCCACTTCAGTCGGTCTGGACCGAGGCACGACGGTGGAAGTGATTGACACGGAGAGGCGGGTTGTCTCCGTACCTAGTATCATCAGTGGCATCTTCCATTGCCACTGGATTGCATCCTCCTACCCCGTAAAGCTTGTGCAGAGCCTGCACCGCGAGTTCTGGAAGTGTCGGACCAACAAAGTACCAGGACAGGTCAAAGCCAGAAGCTTGGGGCTGCTCGGTCGCCACACACTGGGTGATTCCTGATGGTTTCCGGACACAAGCTGCATCACCGCCACGCCTCTCCCGCACATTTTCACACCCTTCCTTCATGTTGGGTGGCAAACGTCAGTATGGGGACGTCCATGCACCATGCAAGTGAGGTTTCTATGCAATCATCACTCTAACTGAGCTATTTTTACCCGCGAGAGAAGAAATACATCGGGCTACCGGACGACTCGCGGCGCCCAGGCCCTTGCCCTAGACACAACGACGACGCTATATCTAAAGCTGCTTAGTTCTTGAGCTTCTTCTTGGGGCGGAGCTGGGAGGTGTGGCCACACTTCTTCTTGCGGCAGTTGGTGGCACGGGGAGGGAGACGAGCGTAGCACTTGCGGCAAATCTGCTTGTCGCAGTTGTACTTGGAGGCAAGGACCTTGAGCGAGGGCTCAATGAAACCACCACGGAGACGGAGGACGAGGTGGAGGGTCGACTCCTTCTGGATGTTGTAGTCGGAGAGGGTGCGGCCGTCCTCGAGCTGCTTGCCGGCGAAGATGAGACGCTGCTGGTCGGGGGGAATGCCCTCCTTGTCCTGGATCTTCGACTTGACGTTGTCGATGGTGTCCGAGGACTCGACCTCGAGAGTAATGGTCTTACCGGTGAGGCTATAGGGTCAGCATACGTCCAAACAATCCTTCCGTCGGCGCCGAAACACGGTCGGGTCGAGAAACTCACGTCTTGACGAAAATCTGGGGCAAGTCAGCACAAATCGACAGAAAGAAGGGAAGCCCGTGAACGAAAACCGATAGAGAGACAGCAAAGCCGAACGCGCGGATCGAGGCGGAAAGAAGCGCTGTGTCGGTGCACATAGACGTCGAAAGTCGCGGTCATGGCGTCGGGTAAAACAAGAGCGTCTTCGTGGGAGGCTGTCGCATGTACGTGCGGGACGAAAGAAAGTCAGATAACGAGAGCACTTCCCATACTTCGCGCAAGGCCAAAGAAGCCTCTGCGCAAATGATCGTTCGCTTGAGACGCGTCTCTCAATCCATTCCAACGTGCTCAGCCCGTTCCAAACCCGCCAAATTTGCGCAGACCGTCTCCATGCGCTGTCGAAAGACCACTTGCCACCGATTCCGTTCCCTCGTCCAATTGATCCTTCCAACATTCCCAGTCTTCTTTCCATCGAATTTCGTGTCGAAAGTCGCGTCGGTGTCGCAGTCGTTCGGTCCGCAATGATGTCTCTCTCCGGCGTTCCGTCGCACGTCAGCAGTAGATGCTCACCTGCATGGTCGGTTTTCTTGCTGAGTGTCGAAGGCCGATGAAAGAAGAAGACGTTACACTGAACAGGATCTACCAGCGTACGAGCGCTCCCAGCGACGGAACCAGATTTCCCGAGCCACGAGTTCGCAACCACAGTTTGGACTGGTGTTGGCGGAACCAAAGTCGGCGTTTCCAAAATTTGGGAAGACGCCGCGGCTTGGCGCTTCGAATGACATTCCCACGTGGTCGGTGTGCGGTGGCCCACAATGCTACTTCCGGCTCGTACCCCGCCAGAGTTGCCGAGATCCGAGCGTCCGTGGACGGATCTGGATGCCGAAGGCCGGCAGCGAGCAATCACCTGCATCTTGCCGAGCTATAGCCACCTCCGCGCCCGCGTTGCCCACACTACGTCGGGATATACAAGTGACGTTTGTTTTCTGGCATCCTGTCTTCGTCCACCACCCCATCTCACCACTCAGCTCAGCAACGATGCGTCCCTGTCTCCGCCCCGGTCGTCCCCTCCGCGCTCTCCAGGCCGCGCGCTCGTACTCGGTCGCCTCCAAGCCGCACGCCTACCTCACCCCCGCGTCCAAGCTGCTCAACCGCGACCTGCCCGGTGTCTCCGCCATCGTCCTCGACCGCCCTGAGGCGCGCAACGCGCTCTCGATGCAGATGGTCGACGAGCTGCTCGAGATCATGGCCAAGCTCCCCAACGACGGAACTCGCGTTACCATGGTGCACGCCAACGGACCCGTGTTCTGCGCTGGTGCCGACCTCCGCGAGCGCAAGACAATGTCCAGGGAGCGTGTTGACAAGTTCCTCAACGACATGAACCAGATGATGCGCGATCTTGAGAAGCTCCCCATGCCCACCATTGCTGCCGTGCAGGGACCCGCTATGGGAGGCGGCACCGAGCTGTCGCTCTGCTGCGACCTCCGTACCGGTCAGCCCGAGACGACCTTTGCCCTTCCCGAGGTCAAGCTTGGCATCATCCCCGGTGCCGGTGGCACCCAGCGCCTGACTCACCTCCTCGGAAGGAGCAAGGCTATGGAGCTTATCTTCACCGGCCGCAAGGTTGACGTCAACGAGGCTCTCGAGCTCGGTGAGCGAACTTTCTCCTTGACTAGCTGACCTTCCCAGGCCTCATCGACAAGATCGCCAAGGACGGCCAGAACTCCACTGACGCCGCTGCTGACATTGTTGAGCTCATGCTCTCTTCTGGTACGTCCACCTCTCACCCTCGCGGGAGCTCAAACACTGATGAACAGCTCCTCTCTCGCTCCGCGCCGCCAAACAGGCGATCAATGCCGCCCCCGGCACTCCCATCGACGAGGGACTTCGTCTTGAGCGTGCCGCTTACGCTACCCTTCTCGACTCTGAGGACCGTCTCGAGGGCCTCCGCGCTTTCGCCGAGAAGCGCAAGCCCATCTTCCAGGGCAAGTAGAATCACAGTAGATACAACGTTGTATGTATGACCTAAGAACGAATTACGAAACTTCTGAGCGCCGCTGCTTGCGCTGCTCCCTTAGGCTGCGCTCCCACTCCTCGGCCGCCTTCACAGCGGCAGTCCTCTGCTCGGCTACATGCGCTCCCTGAATACCATCACCAAAGTCCAACCACCCATATCCGGCGTGAGTAGGGTTGAACGCAAACTCGACGGAGGCAATGCCAGGAGCGGTCTTCAGGCGAGCCTCAGACTCCAGGCCGATCAGAGGCTTGTACGCGACGCGATCGAGCGAACCATACGTGGGTTGCGTGCTCAGAGGGACGTGAGGCATCTGCGTGTGGGGCTCGTAGGCGGCACGGATGACTCCAGGCGTCCACTTGCCCTTGCGTGGCCGGCCATTCACGGTCTCGGCCTCGTTCTCCACAACAATCTTGCCTCCCGGGGTGCCCTCGAAGGTGCGGCGCTCCGCCTGCTCCGTTTCGGGGTTGCCATTAGCCTCAGCCAGGGCGACATTAACGGCTGACTCAGGTGGCGCAGGTGAAAGTGCGTCGCTGGACGGCGCCGCGTCCAAGGAGAGTTCGCGGGCAAGTGGGTGCTGAGGTTCCTTCTTGACGAGCCCCTCGGAATAGCGTTCCGTGGCGTACACCCAGCCGCGAGTGGCATCGACTCCTTCGAGCTCCGTGATGCGCTCTTCTCGGATCCCGCGCAGTGTCTCGTCGATGCGTCGGGAATCCTCCGCCGTACGGAGCATCCAGTCCTCCTCGGTAACGCCTAATTGACGCAGGCGATGCCGCTTCTGGTTCAGATTGTCGGCCCAGGGATCAGCGCCGTTGGAACCAAACTGGGTCGTCGCTCCGCCCGCGGGGTAGAACGATGCCAGAGTCGACTTCGACGCTTGGCCGTCCGCATACATGCTTTGGCTAGCCGCCGGACGGGGACCTCCGGCAGACGGGTACTGGTTCGCCGCCAACTCTTCCTCCGTGACCGGGCCATGCGGCTTGTAGCCGTTGTTTGCGCAGTCCTGCAGAGCCTGCTCCTCGTTATAGTCGTCGTCGACCCATTTTCCGTCCTTCACAAGCCTTGCTCCCATGAGCTTGTACACATTGCGCATAGCCACCATGGTGACCATACGGTGCTTGAGGTTGCCTGTTATGCGTCCGACCTCAATCAACATCTCGCGCTCCTCAGGGTTGCAGGAAAGCTTGACGATCTGCGGGCAACGACGGAGGAAGGCAAGCGAATCAGTGTATCCACATGCACGGGCGGCGTCGATCGTGAGAGCATAAACACGGTTCGGGTTCTTGCGCGTCGGCGACGTGAAAGTGACAAGCTTGTACTCGCGACCGCCCAGGAGGTGGCCCTCGGCATCGATCTTGGTGTCACCCTTGGGGTCGTCCGGAAGGATGAGCTCATCATCGGCAGCCACATACTCCTGGCCCTTGATTGAGTACTTGTGGCCCTCGATGACGTTCTCGAGCGCGCCACGGGGGTCCTTCTTCGTAACGGTGTTGGTACGGCGGCTGCGCGGGGTCTCGTCGGGGTCTTCCCCGCGCTCTGCACGTTCTCGGCGGACCTTGTCCCAACGAGCACGGGCGGCGGCAGCAGCAGCGCCCTTGACACTGAAACCGCCTCGGCCACCGCCGCCTTCCTTCTTGTAGGGTTTGTCACCCTTGTCTTCCTTCGCCTTCCTTCCTCGGCGCGCTGGTGTTGAGCGCTTCTCAACTGACAGTCAGCTGCTTGCACTTCGTATTATGCAGCTTACCCTTGACCTCCTCTTCCTCTTCCTCCTCTTCCTCGTCTTCCTCCTCCTCAGCATCGTCATCGTCATCCGCCTCGTCATTGTCGATGGGAATCTCCTTGTACGAGACCTGTTTGGAGCTGCGGCGGCGGGAGTGTGTGGAGACCTCGTCCTCTGAGAGCTCGGTGGCGTCGTCCTCGACAATACGGCGCTTCTTGGCTGCCGATGCACGAGGCTTACGAGCCTTCGATCGCTTGGATGGACCAGGGACGTCTTCCTCGTCATCAGGGTCCTCGTATCCGTCGACGTCCATATCTTCGCCGGCGCTCTCAGTTTCCTCCTTGACCTTGCGCGAGCGGTTCGGTCGGGAGGGTGTCGCTGGTGACGCGCGTGCCGCTGTTGATCGGCGGCTGCGCGGCATGGTGGATGGATAGCGGCGCGATAGATGAGACTGAGGGCTGTATGGTTACTCGAGACGCGTGAATGATTGTTGGTAACATAGGGTCGCCATTGAGCCGGCTGGGCGCGGCGGAAGCAAAATCGCGTGGTGGTTTCATCAGCCACGGGAGCATCGGGGTCCCTCTCCAAGTGACGCATCGGACTGTGAGATGGCCGTCACCGCCTCTCCTCCATCGTCAACCTCATCCAGAGTAGCGACCAGCCATGTCCGAGCTCTGCCCTGTTTGGGCCCCTTTCTTCGGGTAGGGAAGTGCCGAGTGATGTCCGCTGACAACAGCTTTGCCGGCGTTGCTGCTGCCGTATGTTCCCGTTGCCGACCTTCCCAGTTCTAACGCGCAGATGACGCTCTCGACCGTGGGCGCTGCCTACGGCACGTCCAAGTCAGGAATCGGTATTTCAGGAATGGGACAGTTTAGGTAAGCTGATAGGCGATGACTTTAGAGCTAACGCGCAGGCCTGATCTTATCATGAAGGTATGTACTTCGATGCCAATGTCCGAACGTCGCTGATCGTTGCAAGGCCCTTATTCCTGTTGTTGTGAGTAGCTTTCGTTGGCTTACATTTCATCGCTAACGTCAGATGTCTGGAAGTGCGTATAATATCGAGCCTACGTTACTAAGGATCTAACAACAGTCATCGCCGTTTACGGTCTCGTTGTATCGGTCCTCATCTCGGGCAACAGTAAGCTCTCGCATCCTTTCTTCGCTGACCACAGTCTCCCCGACATCTCCGTACTCCCTGTACGCCGGTTTTATTCATCTGGCCGCAGGTCTTTCTTGCGGAATGACCGGTCTTGCGGCCGGTTACGCGATCGGCAAGGTCGGCGACGCTGTACGTCCCCTAGTTGTATTGTTGACACGGAAACTGACTCCAGTGCGTCCGCGTCTACCTCTACGAGAACAAGGTCTTCGTCTCCATGGTTCTTATCCTCATTTTTGCGTGAGTGTCCTCCACTGTTTTCAAGCTAACGGTCCAGCGAAGTTATCGTGTGTATCCAACGCCACGACCAGTGTTTGGGCGCTCTACTGACGCCAGGGTTTGTACGGTCTCATCGTCGCGCTCATCCTCAACACCTCCATCCCGTCGGAGGCTGTCTGCGGTAACATTAAGTAACTCTAGAAATGCATTGTCCCTGTTCCATCCTTCGCCGGCTGTCGTGTACAGGAGATATACATTGGGTACAGGTACATGTCTACAACACATGAGTGTATCGACCACTCTTTTACTGCTGCCCGTCCACACTGGACACACCACCTACATCGGGAAGGCCAAAGACGTTCCCGCCCCCTCCGTCCATGCTACCAACGACGTCGTCGATGTCTCCGCGCTGCATGCTCGAGTAGCTCGCCCCGACCACGTCCAGCAGAGACTGGCCGTCAGGGTACGACCAAGCGTAGTTACCCTGTTCTTGGCGAGCAACCGCCTCGGCGACCTGCGCCACGTCGGACGCCGACATACTGGGCGGCATCTCCTCCGACTGCATCTCAGCCTCGGGCTGCTCGACGGGGGGCGCGGAACCGCCGTTCTCAGCTGCAGCCTCCTCGAGGCGGGCTCGCTCCTCCAGCATGCGAATCTTCTCCTGCACAGCCTCCCGGTTCTTCTTCAGGCGCATCTCGCGCACGAGACCGAGCTCGGGGTACTTCCTGGGCCTGCCGCGTTTTCGTTTGATACCGAGAGCCTTCTCCTCCTTGCGACGCTCGAACTCCTCCAACTCCTCAGCCGTGCGCACCTTCGGGGGGCGACCCTTCGGCTTGCGAGGGGGAGGTGGAGGTGGTTCTGTGGGCTGGCCAGGTTTGGGCTTGTTCTTCGATCCTTTTGGTCTTCCTCGTCCGCGTTTCACGGGTACAGTGGGCTCCGGGACTGGCTCTTCGAGCGGTAACACGAGATGATTAGGCGACTGGGGGAAGTTCGTGTTGAAGATGGCACCGTAGGACCCAAAGTTGCCCTGAGCGAAGTCCTCGAGGGTAGACTGCAGCGTGTGCTGAAGGCGCTCTCGGTCGAGAGTCTCGCGCTCATCGCCGGGTGCAATTGGATGTGACTAAACGTCAGCTCATATCCATGGAAGGCGAAGCTTACCTGTTGGGCATTTGTAAGACTGTTGACAATCTCTCGGAGTGCCGGATCAATGCCGTCATCATCTAGCTGCAGCTCCGTCTCCGGCTCAGGCTCGGGTTCCGGCTGTGCGTGGGTATGGGGGTGGGGCTCTTCCTCAATGACAGGTTCAGACACTCCCTCTTCAGTGTGATCAGCGGGCTTCGTTTCATCACGGAGGTCGTCGGGTCCGATCCTGCCCTCGCGGACATCATTCACCACCTGCTCGATCGTGAACAGGGCGGGGTCCAATGGGGTCGATGACGTGCCGGAGGCGAGGGCAAGGAGAGACGGGTCGAGGTTTATAGCCGCGAGGTTGAGTCCGCTGCTCCCAACGGTAGAAGGCATGACGGCGCCCATGGTAGTGCTCTCGCCTTGTGATGTCGGGGCCATGTTCGTCCTGCAGCTCGACGCGATCGTCCGGGATGCCGGTTGTCAACAATAACAATGGTCGCTGGGTGGGACTCGGGTGATGGGAGAAATCGAGAAAAAAACATACGATCAATTCCACCCCTTTGGTGGCGACGGTTCTTGGCCGTGTCGTCCTTCCTGGAGTGGGGCTCGATTAAGCAAAACACGTCCAGCACGTGGCGTTCCTTCCACCAGGCTGTCGCATCACTCGCGTCCAGGTCAGGTCGATGTCCGCGAACATCTGTGGTATTCCATAAATTCCACTCGTCCCAACCCACCCGCTTTCGAGCTCACGAACAAGCTCAAAAATGCAGGGAAGGCTTCCTTCGATGGTACGTACCGTCCAGTCTGATCAGTTCAAGTGCTAACGCTGCAGCAACCGACCGTTGTCCTCCTTAGGGGTGCGTCATAGCGTCAACTCGCCGAGAGAGCGTAAGCTAACTTTCCAGAGGGCACCGACACCTCCCAGGGAACCCCCCAGCTCCTGTCCAACATCTCTGCGTGTATTGCTGTTGCGCAGACGATTGCCACGACTCTCGGTCCCCGCGGTATGGACAAGCTGATCGTGGACGAGCGCGGAAACGCGACCATTTCCAGTGAGCTAGCCAATCTGTGCAGTGAGCTGACAAACAGACGACGGTGCCACCCTCCTCAAGCTTCTTGACATTGTTCATCCCGCTGCGCGCACTCTTGTCGACATTGCCCGTGCTCAGGACGCCGAGGTTGGTGACGGAACCACCTCTGTTGTTCTCCTGGCCGCCGAGATCCTGAAGGAGGTCCGACCATACGTCGAGGAGGGTGTCGGAGTCCACACTATCATCAAGGGACTGAAGGAGGCTCGTGATCTGGCCGTTAAGAAGATCAACGAGATTGCTGTCACGATTGACAAGTCGAACAAGGAGTGCGTTTCACGAAACCCACGTCCGAAGTGTTGCTGACAAGTGCTAGGGAGTTCCGCGACCTTCTGCTGAAGTGCGCGTCAACGTCGATGTCGTCAAAGCTCATTCACTCCCAAATGCCCTTCTTCTCCAATATGGTTGTTGACGCCGTTCTGTCGCTTGACCAGGATGACCTGGACGAGTCGCTGATTGGTGTCAAGAAGGTGCCGGGTGGAGGTATGCAGGACTCGGAGCTGATCAAGGGTGTCGCGTTCAAGAAGACCTTCTCGTACGCTGGATTCGAGCAGCAGCCCAAGCAGTTCGACAACCCCAAGATTCTTTGCCTGAACGTCGAGCTTGAGCTTAAGGCCGAGAAGGACAACGCCGAGATCCGTGTCAATGAGGTGTCCGAGTACCAGGCTATCGTCGACGCCGAGTGGACCATCATCTACCGCAAGCTCGAGGCGATCGTCGCCACCGGTGCCAAGGTTGTTCTTTCGAAGCTCCCCATTGGAGACCTCGCCACGCAGTACTTCGCCGACCGCGACATCTTCTGTGCTGGACGCGTTGCTGGTGACGACATGAAGCGTGTGGTTCAGGCTGTTGGCGGATCGGTTCAGTCGACGACCTCCGACATCAAGCCCGAGTACCTCGGAACCTGTGGTCACTTTGAGGAGAAGCAGGTCGGTGGAGAGCGATTCAACGTCTTCGAGGACTGCCCGCGTGCCAAGACGTGTACGCTCATCCTGCGTGGAGGCGCCGAGCAGTTCATTGCCGAGGTCGAGCGTTCGCTGCACGACTCGATCATGGTTGTCAAGCGTGCGATCAAGAACAACCAGGTCGTCGCCGGTGGTGGTGCGTGCGAGATGGAGATCTCCAAGTACCTGCGAAACTACAGCCGCACGATCATGGGCAAGCAGCAGCTCATTGTCGGCGCCGTCGCCAAGGCGCTCGAGGTCATCCCGCGCCAGATCTGCGACAACGCCGGCCTCGACGCGACTGATGTTCTTAACAAGCTCCGCATGGGTCACGCCAAGGGCGACACGTGGGCCGGCGTCGACGTCGACGGCGAGGGTGTCGGCGACAACATGAAGCGCTTCGTGTGGGAGCCTGCGCTCGTCAAGATTAACGCGCTCTCGTCCGCCATCGAGGCTGCTTGCCTCATCCTCTCCGTCGACGAGACGGTGCGTAACCCCCAGAGCGAGGCGCAGCAGGCCGGCCCGCCCGCGCCCCGCGGCGCGGCTCAGCGTGCCCTCCGCGGCAGGCCGGGAAGGCGATAGAATGGAGTAGAGATCACGAGGTAGACCTTGATGAGGACGGTATTGGCATGCATTTTGCAGTTATATTCATTGGCCCAGCCGTGTGTCGCAAGATATTATAGAAGGTGCATGTTGCAACGCATGCAGGTATATGGCTAGGGTGTGGCGAGCAGGTCGTAGTCGTCGCGCAGGTTCTTACGGACAGAAAACAGAGAGAGGAGGAACAGCAGGTACACAATACAACGAAGAACATCCCACGACACGGCGGACAGCAGTGCTTTCTAATCACGCCGCTCCTACGCGGTCGTCAAGGCCCTCCCGCGCTCGCCGGCCTTGGCGATGAGGTAGAACACGCCGAGCATGAAGACGCAGAAGAGCATTAACCCCAACAGGCGATAGAGGATATACGCTCTGCGCTTCTCCTCTCCGAGCTGCGTGCGAAGACGGCCAATCTCATCGGCGAGGTGCATCTTCACCTCCTCGGCCCAGCGCTCGATCATAGCGAGCGCGTCCGAGTCGACGTTGGTCGCGTTCGCGCCCTTGACGCGCTCGATCTTGCCCGACTCGCGGCGCACCATCGCCGTCGCGCCTTCTTTGGCGGAGAGGAGCTCGAGGTCGTCCTCCTCGTCGTCGGGCAGAAAGTCGACCCACGGCGTTGTGCGCACACGCATCTCATCGACGTTTTCTCGCCGCCGCTGTAAGACCTTTTCCAGGCGCGCTTTCAGCTCGGGCTGGCTCTCGTTGATGGCCGCGAAGAGCTCGGCCGTGCATTGCTGATCGTCAGCTTGACGCTCGTCGGTATAACAGCTCACCTCTGCCCGGTTATCGAGCTCTGCTAAGCGGGACAGGATTTGCGGGAACTCGGAGAAGATGCGATGCTCGAACGAGGACTGGAATCAGCTGATGGTCATCCAAGTAGCTCACCTTGGATGCCCGGAAGCGGAGCTGGTGCTCGTCGCACTGCTTGGACAACCGCTCAATGGCGGCCCACAGAGGTGCCGTTGGGGGCTCGCCTTGGCTTAGTTTCGGCGGCGGCGCACGCTCCGGTGACCCGAGATCGACTTGCTCATCACTCGCGACGTGGGGGTTGTCGGCTTCGATCGCGGGTGTTGACAGCACGCCGAGCGAGCCTGACTGTATTGAGGACTGGCGGGACATCGGTGATCCTAATGGTGAGGGAGACAGTGGTGGTGGGCTCGGCGTCGCCATGTACTGGGTGTATGAGGGGGCAGCGGTGTTGCTCGCTCGTGGGGACAGTGGTGGGCCGCCGGAATGGCTCGGGCCCGCATGGCCGGCCTGCGGCCGCTGCGGGACAGCGAGTCGCCGATTGTTGGCAAAGGTCATTGGGACGTGGTGAATTCCGGGTGGTCGGTCCATGGTAAAGAGTGAATGGTGCAAGACATGGATACAGCCAAAGATGGACTAGTTTGCGCATCGAGGTTCCGCAGTAGCGTTGCGGTACGGTGGCGGGGCTGGCCCGGTGCCCGGCGCCGGCATTGCGTAACGGGCAGCTGCACAGAGTCCGTGCCTCATGCCGTAGCGCCCCCCCTTCGCCCCTGGCGCGCGTAGTGCGCTGCAGAGCGGCAAATCCAGGCGGCACGGCGCGCGCGCCCCCTCCTACCCCGCACCGTACGCCCCTCTACCCCGCATGTCCCCCTCCCATATCCCGCAACGGACACCCCCCATCTTGCTTCATCCTCATCTCCCATCTTCCCCTCACTCGCATGCCCATGACTATACAGTACGACCCCCAAGCTGAGTCCGAGCGCCCAGTTCGCTTGCCAGACGCTCCCATCCAAGAGCTCGGCCCCGGCATCAAGCTCCAGCCCCCCCTCAGCCGCCGCGGCCATGGGCCAGGCGTCATTGCTGTTCTTCCCTCGCGTCTGTCGCTGCGCCCTCATGCCAAGTGCGGTCTCAAGACGCCCCTCGACCCCGATCCCGTGCAGAAGTGGGCCGAGGAAGGCTTCGCTGTCGTTGGTGTCCAGCTCAGCGCCAACTCGGACATCACCGAGACGCTCGCTGTCGCCATCGCTGGCCTCGAAAGTTGCCCAGACGTAGACAACAAGGGCCGTTATGCCGTGCTCGGTGAGTGTAACTGCGGTACACGTTGCAAGACGCGTTCTCTACGGCCCGCTTCGCACCCTCGTGTCCTGCTGTGCAGGTCACTTCGCCAAGTTACACACATAGCTGACACCTAGTGTACGACCCGTCCGCGGTCGAGTCCATCGTGGCATCCATGCCCTCGCAACCGGCGCTTGTTGCGCTGATCGTGCATGGATCGTCGCCCTCGTGGGCCCCTGTACCCGTCCTCGCCCACCTTCCCGGTGACGTTGATGCGGAGCAGGAGTCCGATTCCGCGGACATGAAGATCTGCAGCTACGGCAATGCCGAGTCGTCCTACTTTGTTGTGCCTTCAGCTGGACCGAAGGCATACTCGCCGACCGACGCGGCCATTGCACACACTCGCTCTCTCGTCTTTCTCCGCGAACGCCTCGGAGGACCGTATTTCGACCTCGAGCAGATCTGGGAGGAGCACACCCACTACGAGTTTGTCGACCGCTCCGTCTCGAAAACGATGGGCACCATGGTGGTGAGTCTGGCATTGCGGCCCTGCCCTGTCGTTCGTCATGTGGCTTGGACAGATCTATGCTTTCCTCATGCCGCCCTTGATTCCGAACATGTCATCACTGCAGCAGGACAATCCGAATGCCTTGTGCAGGCACAGGCGAGCTGCTGGGCGCAGCGTGCTGCTGCGCAGACTGTATGTGGCGTTTCGCAAGCTAACCCCAGGCTGAGCCCTACGTCAACCACGTTCCTACGATGACGGGCGGAGTTGGCCGTGAAGCGCTCTTCGAGTTCTATCGCGACCACTTCATCTTCAGTAACCCCGACAGTGCGGAGCTTACGACTGTGTCGCGCACAATAGGCGCGGACCGCGTCGTGGACGAGTTCATCTACAGCTGCACACACGACCGCATGATTGACTGGCTCCTCCCTGGCGTCCCGCCGAGTGGCAGCAAGTTGCGCATTCCCATGATCGCCGTTGTCAACATCCGCGGCGACCGTCTTTATCACGAGCACATCTGGTGGTAAGTGTTCCTCGCCGCAAGCTGTGCCTGGTCTTCCGTATGGACATGCAAGCTAACGCCACAGGGACCAGGCCACCGCTCTGCAGCAGGCTGGCTTCCTCCCAACCTATGTCCCGACTCCGCAGGGCAAGCTCCGTCTGCCAGTTGGGGGCAACGCCTCCGCCGACATGCTGCTGGACGAGACGGCGCACGAGTCGAACGAGATGTTTGGCCCCGACTGGGGCGTGCAGCCCTAGGCGGTAGCCGCTGGTCGGCACAGGCAGGACGCGCAGGTGTTTGTACGAAGTTGTGCGTGGGAAACGAGCCACGGATCAGAACAAGTCAAGTGCGGCAGCAAACCGGGGCCGCGAACCCCGTGAGGAACGCGAGTCGCGGGCCCCGAACCAAAGTCCGAGGCGGACCTGGCGGAGTGGACAGGCCGCCAGGAGCGATTAGGCATTCAGCACACTTAAAATTGGGCTCTTATCACTGTTATTGTATGCACTGAGTAGGTCGTCTGTGCAGGTGCGGTGTACAAGTGGAATAAGCAGTCTGCTATGCCCTCAGCATGTTGGCGGCCGGTCAGGAGGGCAATGGCGAGAGCGGTGCCTGTGATGCTTGCAGCCAACAGCAAGACTGCTGGGGTCAGAAGACCAAGTATTCCCATAGCAGCTGGGTGGGCTCCCCCGAGCATGCCATGGTCACCCGAAGTTACTGGAGATGCCAGCTTCACAGCACGCGTAGCACGTGTGGCAAGCTATCGAACTCTCTGGTTTCTTATCGCTGACCGTTGAATTGGAACTGTGCCTGGCCTGATCCGTTCATCGACTGCGACGGTGACTTCCTTCTCAGTCTGACACCTGCATCTCAGCTTCAGAAGGCAAGGCATGATCGGCAACAGCGATGAGGGGAGTGACTATCCAGCCCATGCCATGTCTCACAGATGGTCCGAGAGGATGTTTGTGGCTGCGTGTTTCGAGTTGAGTGACGCTCCTAATCGTGGGAGTGTGGTCCCGAGCTATCACACCGAGCGATGAGGTCCAGACCACCTGGACCAGACCGAGCTCGGTCAGATCTACGTCGTGATAACGACATGCGGGCCAAGTACGACGCTTGATAGCCTGGCGCTGCTGGCTGCTGCGGATATCTCGGTCTTAGCCCACCTTCCCTCGCGCATCACACGTTGCTCGTGTTCACTGGGAACCAGAACCTACGCGAACATCATCCCATTACCACATGTCATGATCCGAGGGAGCGGTACCGTTGACGACGATCGACTACGTTGCGATCTGCTTGGCGCATACGGAGTAGCAGACATCCCGGCTACCTGGGGTAAGCTTTGCAGATGCACTCTGTTCCCTAAGCTCTCGTTACGAGGTTAAGAGGACCTCTCTCTCGTGACGCCCGCCTGCCTGCCTGTGCTTTGCATGAAGATCACCTCGTCGGTCGCAGCAAATGACGGGGTCGCCTTGGCCGCACCTAGTACTCTCAAGGTTGGAAGTCGGTTTCTAGCGAGACTCGTTTGGCTAAGAGCCCGAAGTGAGGAATGTGTCCCTGACGTCATGCCTCATGTAAGCGTCTGGATCACTTGATGGCTCCCTGTTTGTCTTTCTGCGGTCGGCTGCCGCTTGCAACGACTGCCCAGAGCATGACAACGTAGGCCGTCGCCCCTGCCATGTCTCGGACGTCAAGCTCTTGTCGTTGCGATCGCCCAGTCATTTTCAGTACCTCACAACAATCCACACAGCACACTCTCTGACAAAGCTTTCACCGACCTGACCACCGAGATCTCGACCACCTTCGTACGCCTTCGACGACCCCTCTCTTTCTTTCCGCGGCACCGAGCTTCCTGCGCCTCCCCGAGCTTACCCCTCGCTGAGCTCCTCGCTGGACCTCGCTCTTGCCCTCTTCGTAAGGACAGGAGCGACCCAGACCGCCTGACCTTGCCCCACCCATTCATCCCCCCCTTGAGTATATATTCCGACCAGTTTCGACTGGCGCATAGAGTTTGCCCATCGTGTCACACGCACACCACCGGACCGAAGCCTTCCCCGTCCTCATGGACCAGAGCTACGATCATACGACCGGCCTTCAACAGGCGCACGGCTCGCCCGTGCTCGTCGACGCCAGCGGCGTCCGCGTCGCCGACATCCAGGACTACGCCCTGATCGGCAACAACCGTACGACCGCCAGTGTCTCGATCTACGGCTCCGTCGAGTCCCTCTGCCTTCCCTACTTTGACTCTCCGTCCGTCTTTGCCCGTATCGTCGACGCCGACAAGGGCGGCCATTTCTCCATCACCCCCACCTCCGCCTTCCGCCCGAAGCAGTACTACCTCCCCAACTCGAATGTGCTCGCGACCAAGTTCCTGAACGACGACCGCGTGGGTCAGGTCACCGACCTCCTCGTTCCAAAGGAAGCCAACCGCTCGCGACACCAGGATGAGGCGCCCCTGCCGTGGCTCATCCGTAAGGTCGAGGCTGTCAACGGCAAGTGCAAGTTCCGAATGGAGTGTGCGCCTGCGTTCAACTACTGCCGTGACAAGCACGATGCCGAGATGGTCGAGGACCTATCCCGCGAGGACTACTGCAAGGAAGGACAGAAGGTCCTTTTCAAGAGCAAGGACATGAAGCTCGACCTTCGCTATGTCGTTGCCAGCGAGCGAGACGACGTCGCCCCGCCTTCAATCGACCTTAAGCTCGTGAAGCTTCCCAAGCGTGACCTACTCGGCCTCTCCGCGGTCTCCGAGTTTGAGCTCGAGGAGGGCCAGGTCATCTACTTCATTCTGCGCGAGGTTCCCGACGAGATGTTCATGAACGAGAAGCAACGCGACACCGTCCAGGGCACGGTCAAGCGCGCGCAGGAGCTCGGCGTCGCCCCCGAGAAGCTCCGCAAGGCCGCCCATCTCCTCGGTCCCGACGGCGAGCCCATCCTGACCGAGAAGCTCGTCAGTGAGCTTATGGACGACACGATTGATTACTGGCGTGGCTGGATCGACGGGTGTATCTACGACGGCCGATGGAGGGAGAACGTGCGCCGTTCTGGCCTGACGTTGAAGATGCTCATCTTCGAGGAGACGGGCGCCATCGTCGCCGCGCCCACGTTCTCGCTCCCAGAGTACATTGGCGGAGCTCGTAACTGGGACTACCGCTTCACGTGGATTCGTGACTCGTCCTTCACCATCTACGCCCTGATCCGACTCGGCTTCAAGCGTGAGGCGACGCGGTTCGTCAACTTTATTCTCGACCGCCTGAAGGACCGAAACAACGACGGCTCGCTCCAGATCCTGTACACGATTCACGGCGGCAAGGAGGCACCCGAGGAGGTTCTCGACCACTTGGCAGGCCACAAGGGTTCGCGCCCCGTGCGCATCGGTAACGGTGCCGTCGATCACATCCAGCTCGACATTTACGGAGAGCTCATGGACTGTGTGTACCTCGCGCAGAAGTTCTCGAACCCGCTCTCCTGGGACAGCTGGAGGGCCATCAGGCAGGTCGTCGACTACACGTGCGAACAGGTCGACAAGAAAGATCTGTCGATTTGGGAGCCGCGCGGCAAGTGGGCCAACTACACGTACTCCAAGGTCATGATGTGGGTCGCGCTCGACCGTGGTATCCGACTGGCGGATAAGCGTTGCCTTCCTTGCCCGAATAAGGAAGAATGGACGCGCAAGCGCGACAAGCTGTACGAGACGATCCAGGCCAATTCGTTCAACGTCAAGGGCAACTACTTCGGCCAGAGCTACGAGCACAATGACATCCTCGACAGTGCGGTGCTCATCATGCCGCTCGTGTTCTTCTCGAACGGTGCCGACCCCAGGTTCCGGGGCACGCTCGACCAGATCCTCAAGCCACTGGACCAGGGCGGTCTCACGGCCAACGCGAGTATCTGGCGCTACGACACGGGCAAGACCGACGACGGTGTCGGCGGCAAGGAGGGCGCCTTCTCGCTGTGTACCCTCTGGGGCGTCGAGGCGCTCACCCGCGCGGGCAGGTACGAGAAGAAGTACCTCAACATTGCGCAGACCATGTTCATCGAGTTCCTCGGGTATGGCAACCACGTCGGCCTGTTCTCGGAGGAGATCTCGCCCGGCGGCGAGGGCCTCGGCAACACGCCCCAGGCCTTCTCGCACGTCACCCTCATCTCGGCCGCGTACAACCTCAACCGCGAGCTCGGAGTCAACCGTCCTCGCCTCGGTATCAACTTCTAATCATAGAGATTGTAGGGAGTATCAGAAGGAAAGCAGAATGCATAAATGTCGACGGTATTGGGTTAGTCACCGGGCGGTTATCGGTGGAGATTGCCGCGGTGTCCGCAATGACGCAAGGTCCGGAGCGATGCCGAAAACAAGCTGTCGAGTCGAACGCACCCACTGACGAGACTTGCCCTCATCTCTTCAGCATCAAGTCTCCCTCGAGTTCATCGCCAACGAGAACACAGAGCGCCATGTCCGCCTCGACCTCGACGAAGCTCGACCGTTCCTCACCAGAGTACAAGCGCTCGCTCACAGAGGCGCTGCGCTGGGACCACGACCGGCGGGAACCGTACCTGCTCCTGCCGACAGGCGACCGCATTGTGCCCTTCCGCCCGGGCATAGCATCGGACATAGCGGCGCTGTTCAACTCGCCCGAAATTGGTCGGCGCCTGTATCGCCTCCCGTGGCCCATGTCGGTCTCCTGGGCCGAGGACTGGGTGCAGGACGAGATTCAAAAGCAAGAGGGCTACCTAGCCGAGCTTGTCGAGTCCCTGCCTTCGGCGCCGGAACCGCTCTCCGAGGACGGTGGCCTGGGCGGCGGCGTCACACAGGGCGAAGGTCTGCACAAGGCCCCCGGCACGCGTGCGCTGAGCGGGATGCCCTTCAAGAGCATCCGTGACGCCTCGGGCAACATCGTGGGCGATATCGGGCTCACGCCCTCGGACGCCGATCCCGACACATACACGGCCGACATGTGGCATCTCGGCTACGTGCTCGCCGAAAGTGCGACGGGGAGGGGACTCATGATCGCTGCTGTTGGCGCCGTGCTCGCGTGGGCCAAGGAGTGGATGGGCGTCAAGGCCATCGAGGCTATAGTCGAGAACGACAACCCGGGCAGTATTGGCGTCCTTCTCGCGACTGGGTTTGAGCGCGTCGGGGACACAGTCACGGACTGGCCGGAGGAGAAGGGAGGGGGGAAGCGGTATGGCGGGCGGTGGATTTGGAAGGCGGACGCGTAGGCTGGGCTCGCCGTCATGTCGCCTGCTGGTTCATGGTGTTGGGCGGTTTCGCTGTTCGCCCTGTCTCTGTCCCGGCACGGTTCTCGCATTCGCATGGATCGACCCGCGATCATCACGACCGACGGCTGCCGGTGCCGCGCATCTCGACAACGGCGAGGCTCCCGTTCGGCATGCCGGGGCCGTTCGTCATCCTCTGCCGAGCCCGCCGGCCAGCGGACAGTTGACGGACAGTATAGGAGGTGTCTACCGCGGCTCAGACCGTTCCAACGGACACTTCTACGTGGGCTAGCTTCTTTTCTTGGACATGTATCTTGCTGCTTTTATGTGCCGGCGTCATTATTCGCGTTGCATGGTGGGAGTATGGAATATTGCTCCGCTGCGTACATCGCGTGCATTGCCAAGCCGCTAGGAAAACCTTGACCCTGTGATTTCGGGCAGCACCGTCCGATGCCGGAACCCTTTGATCTGTACCTCTTATCGTCTCCATCCTGCCGAAAGGAGCCACACTTCGCAAGTGTCTGCGTGCATGTTTGAGACATTGGAGGCTATTTTGAGACTGGCCAGACGCTTGGGCGTACACTCGGCAAGAAGACAGAGTGTCCGTTGAGATGAACAGTTTGTGCAAGTGTCCGTCTGAAAGGAGTCTCAGATTCTAATCAGATATCCAGGTTATTTCGGATCCGGGGCCAATCGCCCGGCCGAAGAACGCGAAACCCAGCCGGCAGCCCTCAGGTCAGCCCCAGGTCGCCCTCCGCGCGCGGGTCGTGCACATGTTCAGAATGCTTGTTTTTGCGAACGCGGGCAAGCACTAGCTTTCTTGCCATGGCTCATATACATACCACAGCGATGCAGGTGACTGCCCGACAGCTGACTTTGCGTTTGCGTTTACACTACCACTCTCACTCCGACTTGGACGACCGGTAGCGATGTCCGTTTTGTCTACTGCCGAGAGGGAGGGCCCGCTCCCACCCGCGCCAGCGCTCGAGCTCACGCTGTCTCGAACCGCTTCTCGGGCAAGCGACTCCAAGTCTCTCGCTTCTCAACACAGCGACACCAAATCCGCTCCTCTTCCTTCCGCCGACACAACGGCGCCGCCAGCTACCTCCGGCCCGCCAGGCCCAGGCGGCCCAAATGGCCCTCCCGGCGGACAGGAGATTCCACAGATGTCAAGATGGCGGTTCTGGGCGATCTTCGGCTCGATCCTGGTCTCGATCTTCCTCTTCGCCCTCGACCAGCTCATCATCGCCACCGCCATTCCCGCCATTGCCTCAGAGTTCAGAGCACTGGACCAGCTCTCGTGGCTCGCGGCCGGATTCTTCCTGCCCCTCCTGGCTTTGAACCTGATCTACTCCCAGTTCCTGGAGATCTTTCCCTCGAAGCACGTCATGTTCTCGGCCGTGCTGGTCTTCGAGCTCGGGAGCTTGGTCTGCGGTGTGGCGCCCAACATGCCCGTGCTAATCTTCGGAAGGGCGCTCGCTGGCGCGGGAGCAGCGGGCATCATGAGCAGCGGCATGGTCATCATTGCCGAACTGGTGCCGCTCCGCGAGAGGGCAAAGTACTTTGCCTTTTCCGGTGCCGTGTTCGCCGTCGCGAGTGTGATCGGCCCGCTCATCGGAGGCGCGTTCGCGGACCACGCCTCGTGGCGCTGGTGCTTCTACATCAACCTGCCCATCGGCGGTCTCGCCCTCGCCGCTATCGTCATCTTCCAGCCCGCCTTCCCACCCATAGGCCGCAAGGCCGAGTACAAGGGCTATGAGCTAGCTATGCTGGGCCGTGTGGCACGGTGCGACTGGGTCGGCGCCATCCTGGCTGCAGCCTGGGCGGTGTGCCTCATCGACGCACTCGAGTGGGGCGGTATCTCTCGCTCCTGGTCCGACGCAGGCGTCATCGTCTCACTCGTGCTGATGGGCGTGCTCCCTGTCGCCTTCTTCGCGTGGGAGAAGTTCCTGGGCGAGAAACGCGCCATGTTCAAGCTCCGCCTCTTCAAGCGCCGGACAGTGTATGCCGCGTGCGGCGTGCTCTTCACGCTCTTTGCAGTGTACATGATTGCCGTGTTCTACGCCTCGGTCTGGCTCCAGAGCGTGTACGGCTTCACGGCTACTGAGGCGGGCGTGCGCCTCCTGCCCCTGATCTTATCGCAAGTCCTCGTCCTCATCATCACATCGCGGGTCGTGCCCCGCATTGGCCGGTTCAAGTTCTTCATCGTCGCCGGCCCCGTGCTGCTCGCGGCAGGAAGTGGCGGTTTGTATGGGTTCAAGTACGGCTCGCCACTTGCGACCCTCTACGGCCTGCAAGTCCTCATTGGCGCCGGCACGGGGTGCGCGATGCAGAACGCCTCGCTGTCGATCCAGTGCGAACTGCGCTCCGAGCCCAAGCTCATCCCCGCGGGCATGGGTATCGGCACTTTCGTCGGCTTCGCGGGCCGTATCGTCGGCATCTCGCTCGCGCAGAGCGTGTTTGGAAACGTCCTCAAACGGAATGTCGTCAAGTATGCGCCCGGCCTGAGTCCCGAGCTCAAGCACCGGATTATCCTCGATAGTGCGGCGCTCTGGACGGCCGTCCCCGACAGCCAGAGAGAGGGCGCGCTCATCGCCTACGCCCAGACGATGCGCGACGTGTTCCTCATCGGCGTGCCCTTTGCCGTCATCTGCTTCGGGTTCGCGCTCCTGATCCCGGATCACAAGCTGCCCCCGAGACCAGGCAAGGGAAAGCCGGAGGCGCCGAAAGCCGACGCTCCCAAGCCTGACGCCGAGAAGACACCAGGCGACGCGGAGAAGGCCCTCGGTGAGGAGGAGAAGCAGGTCCAGGAGGTTGTCGGAGATGGCCGCCAGCACAAGGACGCCAGCCCGGTATAGACACTCCTTCAGTCACCTCGGTGACATGCTCGCTCAGGTGACCGTCCTATACATATAGACATAGACTAACATGTACGTACGTACTTTCGACCAGTTCTGGGAATTCTATAATCAAACGCTATGTACACTCCCTTTCGCAGAGATAGTCAGCACGGACCATGCGTGAGCATGTCGTCATGACCTCGATGGTGAGAGCGCGATCGCGCTCGTCCCTTAATCTGCATCATGATCGTGGCCTGATCGAGCTCTTTGGGCCGGGTTTGCCCCGGAGATGCCACCGGCTCGCATCAGGACGTGCACTGCATGCCCATTCCCTTTGCCTCATCACTTGGGATGGGACGACGCTGTGCGGGGCTACGAGCACTACGGGATGCCAAACGATTCATTACGAGCCCCGGAAGGCCCGGAACCGGCACACAAGTCAATGATGGCGCAGGCGGCAACGGAAAGTGTTTGAAACTACTGCCCAGGTCTGCCAATCCGACGAGCACAGGAGCGAGGAGCGGACCGCTGCCGTACGGATGAGATCCCGTATCCGGTCCCTTCTGGTCCCTCTCGTCCCCTCTGGTCCCTACGACCCTGTCATATTTCTGCAAGATGGCGATCCGCAGCTAGAAGAATGCCGGGATGCATCGCAGCGGGTCAGGAACGCACCGCTGCATTGCACTGGAACGGTGCAGGCGTCGCACGCAGTCGTGCATCCCGATAAGTCGCGTGGCCCGCACGCAACTCGCGTGGGCTCAGACAGAACAGACGATATTCGATCGCCATGAGATGTTCAGCTGGGTGCCGAACAAGCAACGAGGCGCGCGAGGCGCTGTTCCATGTCCGACCCAAGCCCGGCGGGCCCAGCGGATTGCCCTTCTGTGCTAGCTGCATTAGTTTTAGTACCATTTCGGCGCATTTGTGTGTACGAAGTCGGCACCGCTGCCGCAATGCGGCACCGATAATGCAGTGGTTATTGACTCTCTCGGGCAGCTGTATTACGTACGCCTGGGTAGGCTATTACGTCTTTCGACTCTCCTTCGTCGAATTGTCTGACTGAAGGTGAAAGTGGATCGGTGAATAGAAAGAACGCTGAGCTACATACAGAAAGTAGTTGCTGCGCTTGGAGCATAGCCTAGAAGGCACGCCCTGAGGGCACATGACGAGGCAGAACATGTACCGTGAGAGACGGCAGATGAGGCAATTCGCGACCTGTGTCAGTCGCGCATTCAGTCGCTAAAGAAGAGCTCTCGCTAACGTCACTGGGATCATGTCGTGCTCCGAGAAAGCGGAGAAAGCGGAGAGAGCGGACAGTGGACCATTGCCGCACGGGGTACGAAGTGGGGTGCACCGCGGCTGCATGATCCATGCAGGCAGTGGACGGCTGCTTGTTGTGGTGAGATGTTGACTATCGTCACATGCAAACATGTCAGCCAGTCCACAGCCGCACAACCGAGCCGGCAGATTTCATGAATGGGTTTCGATACGGCGCCACTTGGCAGACCCCTCAGACGACCCTCAGCACAGCTAGCACAGCCAGACCAAAGCGACCAAAGCGACCAGCACGACATCCGCCGAAGCGAACTAGATCCCAGTATAAGAAGGTTTCGCATGATTGGAACAGATGAGGGAAATGACTAAATGGGGACCAGCTTTGGTCGGGCGACGTCAGACGTCAGACGTCAGACGTCAGGTCACTGCAACCACTGCGTCAGGCTGGGTGAAAAGGACATGAATAGCAAGCAAGCCCTCGTGGCGGGTTTGGAGTGCGTCGAGTGCCGACGGCATTCGGGCTATGCGGCATGCGGGCGATTCTTAGCAAAGCAAGCCGCCCGAACTGCCAGCAAGCCGTCAGTAAGCCGCCCGCAGCACCGTGATCTGCTCTGATAGGAAACACAGGGCCAGGCGTCGGACAGAGTTCAGCCGCTGATGCTGCAGCCGGCGGAGCGAGCGCTGAGCATCTCACTGGATCACTGGCACCCACGCAGGCGCGCAGGGCGCCTCGTTTCTGCGCCGTGCGCCGTCAGCGCCCTTTCGCTCGTCTTCGGCTGCGCCCTCGTTTTGTGTTGGTGCCAAACACGGAGTACGCTGAGCGCACTGAAATCATGGCTTGCTTCCCCTGCTGCCTTAAACTTCTCTCTACTGCGCTGGCTGGCATGGCTGGGGGACATGGCTGGGGACATGGCTGGTGGGACCGAATTGCCCGTCCAGGATCGTCAGGAGCGAGCTGCAAACAGACTCAGCTGGCTGCATTGATATCCAGGCGATAACCTGATCGGCTGACGCCACGGCCAAGTCGTCATCTGTCTGTCCGGCGACTGGAGCAGGCAGCGGTGCCATTTGGCAGCACAACATTGGGTTCAATGGGACATTGGAGAAGGATTCATTCAGTCGGGTTGCAGTAGTGTATGATCTCGCTTGGCCATTTCGGAGATTGTTATCGTGAAATCTCGCAGATCGCCAGCCGACGACGACGCAATACGCGCACGAAAATAAAATTAGGAAAGGACGGCAGGGGGTGAGGGTGAGGATGATGTTCGCTGGCTCTCTGGCTAACGGAGGGGGGGCAAGGGGGCCAAGTTTCACGCCAAAGATGCGCGCCTCAGGCGGCATGCCTGCCTAACATGCAGATTGAACGGGACTGTGGGTCGTGACTGGAGGGCTCAGGAGAGTAAGGGACAGAGGAAGGGGAAGGACAGGGGTCGAGTGAATCGCGGACCCTGGGGTCTGGGCTGGTAGGCTCTGGTGGTGTGCGGTTCTGATTGTACTGGAGTCTTGGTCGAATGCTTAACACGTTAAGCTGGTTTGGGTACTTTGGGTGTGTGGTGGACGTGCGAGCCTCGCTGGCACACTGGCAGATTGGCCTGGTCAGGAGTGAGTCAGGGACAGGGATTCAGGGTGTCCCAGGGCGAAGAAGGGACGGCGAGAGCACTCTAAGTACTCGTGGTCGGTCACTAGCGGCTAGTCGGCCAGTCGGCCAGTCGGCCAGCGCTGGATGCTGGGCTGACTGGACTGGCGATGAGCCTCGGGCGGGATGCCTGTGCGTCAGACCCCATCGCGCGAACTTGGCCCGTCGCGGGGCGGTCTCGCCGTCGACTTGTGACTGGCTGCTCGCATTGTTGACTGGCGGGGGTGTGGGTCGACTGGCTATCTTTGTCAGGCGGGAACACCAGGGGCAATCACTCCAGATGCACCAGATTCATCCTGCCTGTCATACCCACCTCCCTCTCTCCCACCATCCACCACCACCTACCTACCTACCTACCTACCACCACTTCGCTTCCACACGGCGACCCACACACACACACATCTCTCCTCCATCCACATCTCCAACTCTTTCCTCCGGCTTCCCCTCGCCGCCCTTCTCCTTCTCCTCGCCGCACACCGCGTCACTCTTCGTGCTTTGTGTCGCCCCTTGACCCTTCCTCTCGCCCTTAGTCTCACCCACCGACCCAGTCTCAAGACCCATTCCTCCCCTCAATCTACGTCCTCAGTCTGACATCCAACACACACACACACACATCAACACACATACACACAAACGTGGCTGATCGTGTCATCCGTGCATCAATCCGCCCCCCATCGCATCCACATCCGCAGTACATCGCCATCTCCTCCACCCCGAATCTCCTCGCCTCATTCCAGTCACGCTCACACTCGCAAACTTCTGGTCCATCTGGTTCACATCAACGCACAGACTCGCGTTGTCCCTTCGCCCTTACTAGAGATCCTGACACCTCCTCTGTCAAGGACGAGTAGCGTGTTTGCATTGCCGACGCAACCTTCGACAAGCCTGTTCGCATCCAGCCCTAACTGCCACGGCTTGAGGACGCGTGCAAGCAATCCTTGTGAACCAAGGCGCAGCGATACATCACCTCCTGCACACGATTCTGCGTCTGCTTCACGCCAGCTCTGAACTAAACCCGAACCTTGATTACGTGTGGGGGACAGAGAAAAGGTTGAACGTCTGAGCGCTCAGCTTGCACCAGTTTCATTTATGACAGCAATCTCTCCCGTCCGCAACCGCTTCGAATTTGGTTCAGCCATGCATCCGTGAGTTCATCAGACGTGCTGGACGTCGGGCGATGGATTCTGCCGTGTTCGGGGACAGGTCGACACGCGATGTGCCCGCGTTGTGCGGGCCCGCGACTTGTCTCCTAGGCCCGACGAGAGAACAGGAAGGAAGGAACAGAGTCCGGTGCCTTTTGAGCTTGTGACATTGGTTTCTGGGACGCACCTCGTCCTCGTGGCGAGACCATGAGGCAGTTGGGCCCCAGAAATCAGAAACGGCACACGACACGCGATATGCGACACTGGAACAGCTACACATCTGTTGGAGTTGTTGAACGGCTTCTCCGAAGTGCGGAGAGCGATGTGCGCAGGTGTGTGGCTGCAGTGGGCATGGCGAGGGCTACGTGTGTGCGCCGATGTGTCTCATGTCTCATGTCTGATCGAGGCTTGAGGCTCAGGTTTGGGCCAGGGGCCCGTCATCACAGACCTGCAGCCGCAAGCCAAGCTCCAGCCAGAGGCGAGCCAGGCGGGTCACAGTCGACAAGACGCTGGTCCCAGATGTCTGTGTCACCCCCCATGCTTCTTGCCCTCCTCGGACCGTGCCAGAAGCCCAGAGCGCCAATGTCCAGTGACGAGTCATACCAAAGGAGAAGACCATGCTGACGCCGTGTTCCACATCGCCCAATACCGCACCCGTTATGTAACCGCACGAACCCCAACCGCACAATCGCTGTCACCTTCCACCAACCGTCAACTCGCTTCTTCTGATCTTTCTCATATCTCATCCTCCCTCGCCTCCGCACAATGGACAAATCGTTGTCGCCGTCCGAATCGCCCTGCCCTGCACCCGTCGCCCCACACCGCTCGACCGATGCTCCCTCTCCCCCTCTGCGATATTCCCCACCTCTTGGGCTCTCGCCACGGCGGTACTTTCCTCCAAAACTCAACTCGGGCCCCACATCCACGTCCTTCAGCACTTCCTCCCTCCGTGACCCCCCTCCCAACGCTACGCCCCCGGGGCACAGCCGTTCTCCCTCGGCCAGTGGTGGTCCCCGCTCGGCTGAGGACCGCGAAGACCGTCGCAAGGGCAAGGCTCGTGACCGCGAAGAAGCGTAAGTCCCCACCTCAAGCGCATTACCGGACGCTCTGTTGCGACCCACAATAGGCATTCTGTGTTTCGGCCATCAATTTTCCACCCCTGACTTCTTGATTTCCATGAGCTGACACTTGTGCCCCTGTTTTGGCGATCGACGATCCATCTATCTTCTCGCTACTCTTGCCCGCTTATACATGCAGTGCTGAGGACGACGCTGTTAGACCGGAGAAACGCAGCCGAACGAATGCTCGCCACGGGCCCCGTTCGGCGGTCGAGTCCCCTTCGAAGAACAGCGCCCCTGGGCGCTCGCCCACGACGGAACAGCAGCCGCCTTCCAACAGCAAGCGCCCCAGCACCCTGGCCCCGATCCAGCCCATCGGATTCGCCGCATCCCGAGAGGCCAGGCGCGACGGCGACAATGACGTCAACCGAGCCATCCCATCCCCAGTTGTCTTGGGCTTCGACTTTAAGAGCGTCGACGAAGAGCAAATGAAGACCGTGCGAGACACGATCAGCATCAAGGAGCAGCAACAGGCCCTGATCGCGCAGCGACGGAAAGAAATGGCTGCCAGCCAGCCGACGACCCCGCGTGAGCTCACGTTCAAGGGCTGGACGCCGAAGGACCCGGAGAAGCGTGGTGTCGGTGCCCGTCGCGAGAAGACGCGGGACAAGGTTGAGCGCATGAGCATTGTGACGACGGCGACCGATAAGGACGTTGTTCCTGGCTCTAAGAGTGCTCCCCTCAACCAAGGTCTCGCCTCGCAGCAGCAGTCGCCCCGTGAGCCGCCCTCCGGATCGCAGACTGCCGTCCACCCCCACCACCTTCCTCCACTCCACCACCACTACGGTCACCACCCCCACCACCTCGCCGACCCGAGGACCGCTCCTCTCAGTGCCCACTCCCGCTCCGCCCGCCCAGACGAGTTTGGCCGCGGCGAGCACCAGTACTACCAGGCCGCCCAGCAGGCGCAACGGCCCTCGGGACCGCCGTCGGCGAACCCCTCGACCCGCTCTCGTGATGCCCGATACCCCGACCACCTTGGACGCAGCGCGCAGCCTAACACCGCTGACCGCCGCAACTTCTCCGTCCCCTCGATCCAGGGCCACCCGACGAGCGCTCACCACGCGCGCTTCCCTCCCTTGTCTCCCCACGGCCCGCCTCCGTCGCAGCCGCCAGGATCTGCCCGTCCTACTAACGGTGTGCACCGATCGAACGGCTACTCGCTGAGCCCGTCGCCGCCCCACCCGCGCGAGCAGTTCCTTCAGCCCTTCGTGCAGCTTTACGACATGCTGTCATCGGTCGACCAGCTGCGCTACCAGCTGCAGGACATGATCCACCGGTCAGATCAGGCGTACGCGAGCCAGATGGCGGCGACGAACGAGTTCAAGTCGACAGCGGCGCAGGCCAGCAACCTGCTCGGCACGCTGCAGCAGTCGGCCGACTCGCTCAAGGAGATGGTTCGGTACGAGGTCGAGCGCGCCGAGCGCCGCGAGGTTGACGAGCTGCGGGAACGTGTGCGCGCGCTGGAGGAACGGCTCCACAAGTAAAAAACCCTCCTCCTCCTGTCGGTGCCGTGTCTCGTGGTTTATTTATCAAGGATCTCTTGAATGTATCGTATCGTTAACTGGATAATTTGCGCGACATGGAGAACGGACTATCTACTACTTTTTGTCTTATTCTTGTTCCTCGCCCCCCTTTCTTCTTCCGTCACCTCCGACACGACCTCTCTGCCCCCCTTTCCTGTCATAGCCGTCTCCGTCTCCGTAGCCCCGCAACCCGCGACCATAGAGAAAAATCTGTCCGGACCCCTCCGCACACACACGAGGATCCTAGTGCCATGTAACTTCGTATCAAAGCAAAGGCGCCATCGCACTGTACCTCGCTTTCCAGCGCCCTTCTTCATTCGTTTTCCACTCTTTGAGGTCATCTCCCCGATCTCTGCTGTCCTGCGATAATTGAAGTGGCGAAAGGATTGGGGGATGGCCCGATCGACCGGCTATCGCCTACAGAACAATGTTGTCGGTCGGACGAGCTGGGAGTCTTACATCAACAGCCGTATCAGCCGAGCAGTCGGTACGCGAGCGTGGGCGATCCTCCGTGTTTGCAAAGTAGGTCTCATCATTGGGCGTGCGAGCTCCTGGAGGCGATGCATGCACGCCTGCAGCAACGAGCGACGAGATCTCTCCTGATCCATTCTGGTCCGATAGGTCGAGAGGACTGCGGCTGCAGATCGCCCTCACCGGTGAGGTCCTCAGTCACACTTTAACTCGAACGGAGCAAACGAGGTTTCTGGGATTGCGGGGGTCGAGTTGCCTCCCCTGGTTCTGACTAAAGATAGGACTCAGATTTCTTGGCTGTTGACATTATGGACGCTGTGGACTTATGCCGACTTATGATACTGCCGGAGCATGGAGAAGTGCGGAGTGGCACTGGCTTATAAGCGGTAGAGTACGTTGCAGTTCTCTTCCACATTCGCCTTGATGCCAGTTAGGCCGGGGCCGCTTCATAGGCTGAACGGTATCTCTTAACCCTATCTGCTTAGCAATCCGTTTCAACCACCGAGGTTGCAGGCATTGCAAAAGGTAGTGCCTCTGGACTAGCATGTTGCGGATTGGGAATGCCACCGCCGTACCTTGAGAGCCACACAGGAGGCAACAACATGGGCGCCGAGTATCATCGCTACTTATGCCTCGTCTGCTGTGCCAGATCTCGTGGAGCTCAGACCAACTCCAATATTAGCAAACAGTGCAGCCAATCTGGGATGAAGAGCAACTGCGGACCGAAATGGGACCATAGTCAAACCAGTTTAATCGTGGCAGCAATCAAGCTCGTGCTCCTTGTTTTGGGAATGTCTGTAGGGGTTCGGGCGGAGTGCTGCCGACCGGCCTAACGGCCTAACGGCCTGCGGACCAAGGTAAGGACCCCATTATCTCTTGCCATTAGCCGTATCGCTACCGCGTATCAGACGGATTGTGCTGCACTAGCGCAGATGAAGTTTGCTCTCAGCGCGCACGAAAATAGCCCCTTTCAGTCATCAGTTCACCTTGTGCACCTTTACGCGCGCGCATCCCAGTACCCCAGTCCTTCAGACCGCGCGAAGCCGCACGCAGCCGCATGCACTCGTACGTAAGAGGCAAGCGAGAGGACTGTTGGGCGGAAATCGCGGCATGTGATTGGGCGATATGGGTCGACCGGTCGGGTCCTCACCTCGAATCTTGCTTAGTGTGCGTGCCTGAAGTCGTGCGCGCAGTGTGCGGTCTCGTGCGGTGCGCCGCCGGGCTGATTTTCATGATCAGCGACATCGGATTGAGGACTTGGAGGTCACCGCTGGGCCCTGCCCTGGGTCTGATCCTGCAATCCTGGGTCGTCCGCTGCCCGCGCTGCTCCGCTCCGCCAAGGTCTGGCAGTCCGCAAGTCTGCAATGAAGCAAGGCAAACCTCGCTCATCTGTCAACGTACTCTCCACCATCACACACTAAGGCTGTCTCCCTTTGCTCGGCATCGAGCACAAACGACGAAAATAGCACACGAAAGCGACCGGATCGCCCTCAACACACCCAGTATCGACGCTGGCCCGACCGCCAAGTCCTCATCGCGCTCGCAATCTCGCAATCTCTTCGGACAGCGAGCACGATAGCCAACCGCGTCGTCTCCATTCCTCGCTCTGCTAGCTCTGCGCCGCGTTCCCCGCTCTGACAACTGCGCCGCTTTGCTGCTTTGAAGAGTTTCACGCCGACGCCCTCAAGAGTATATATCTGCCAGTCTCGTCCCGCAGTCCGTCTTGACATTCTTCTCAACCTCCGACAAGTTACGACAAGCTCTCGTCACTTGAAGCCTTTGGGTCTGTCCTGCTCTATTGATTTGAACAGTGCCGATCGTCGACCTTTTCTATCGCCCTCTCTCATCTTTCCCTTCTCCAACCCAACCACCACCACTGCCCACCATGGCCCCGACACTCGCATCTGTTGCGACCACGGCCACCCAGGTCGCTGCCGCCGCGGCCACTCATGTCATCATCCCGATCCTCAAACGCGCCGAGGAGGAGGCCGCTGAGGCTGCAGGCGGTGAGGAGGAAGACGCCTGCGCTGCCTCCTATGACGACTCGCACTGGGGCCTCCGCATCGGAGGCATCTTCATCATCCTCGCGACCAGTCTGCTCGGCACCCTTGCGCCGATCCTGCTGCGGTCATCGCGTGTTGTTCCCCGTGCTTTCTTCGAGTGAGTATCAGACTGCCACTGCACTGCGGGTGTGGCACCACCGCACCTCGGTCACGCAACTCTTCATTCCGTAGCACCGCGCTAACGATACAGGTTCGTCAAGTATTTCGGTTCCGGTGTCATTATCGCTACGGCGTTCATGCACCTGCTCGCGCCTGCCTTCGATGAGCTCGGCTCGGAGTGTCTCTCGGGCACTTGGAACAACTACGACTGGGCGCCCGCTTTCGCGCTCATCTCGTGCATGCTCATGTTCTTCGCCGAGGTCGCCGCGTACCGCATCGGCACGCAGAAGCTGGAACAGATCGGCGTCAACTACTCGTCGCACGTCCACGACGAGACGGACGCGCACGCTCACGACCACCGCGCGCCCTCTGTCGTTGCCGGCCAGTCGAACCCCGCCAACCTCCACTCGCACGCGCTCGAGCACGAGATTGCGCACGAGCACCACCCCAATATCAACGGACACGGCCTCGGCCACCACGGCCCTATGCCTGACGGACCGACCGAGGCGGAGATCTACGGCGAGTCGCTCGACGGCGGCAAGCTGCGCAAGAAGGTCGACCTCGAGAGCGGCGACTCGGACTCGGCCCTCACCCTCGGCCCTAGCGATGCCGAGACCGCTGCTCAGATTGTCGGTGTGGCGATTCTCGAGTTTGGCGTCGTGCTGCACTCCATCATCATCGGTCTCACCCTCGCAACGAGCGACGAGTTCATCGTTCTCTTCATTGTCATCATCTTCCACCAGATGTTCGAGGGACTCGGTCTCGGCGCCCGTCTCGCCTCGCTCGAGCTGCCCAAGCACCTCTGGTGGGTGCGCTACGCCGCCGCGCTCCTGTACTGCATCTGCACGCCCGTCGGCATGGCTGCTGGCCTCGGTGTCCGCAAGTCTTACAACGGAAATGGCACCGCCAACCTCATCGTTTCCGGTATCCTCGACGCCATCTCGGCCGGTATCCTGCTCTACACTGGTCTCGTCGAGCTCCTCGCCCACGAGATCCTCCTCAACCCTCGTATGATGAAGAGCTCGAACTCGAAGCTCGCGTACGTCTTCATCTGCATGTGTCTTGGAGCGGGTCTCATGGCCCTCCTTGCCAACTGGGCTTAAGAGCGAGTGAGAGCGAGTAGTCGAGTGGGAAGCAGCACAGGCGACGACGCGTGTATCAACTACATCCATCATCAATCTAGACTTCACATCAGAAGACACACACTCGAGAGCGTGCAAAACTACATCTAGACCACCCCCACACTCCATCCCATTTCTTCATCTATTTCATTCTAGCCGTGTAACTTTACCATCATCATCTTGACAGCAAGCCATGCATTGTGTATTGATATGCTTTGAAACACAGTTTCCCACACTGATGACACTGGCGACTTTAGAGGACGATATCGGCTCAGACCGCATCACGTGCCGCCACCTCGTAATCTATGACATCAGGCTGTGGAAGCCTCCGAGCGCAATGTCGACGCCGCCACCAAGCACCAAGCCCAGACGAGAGACGAAGTCTCAATGGTCTTCCCTCGCTCGTTCATTCACTCAATCTCCAACTAAAAGCCATGTCTATCCGGTATATCGGCCAGAAGCTTGCGCAGCAGATCGACGAGGAGCTCATGAGCTCGGCGGGCGCCTTCAGCCTCGACCAGGTGCGTGCTGAGAGTAGCTGTTCTACAGACCGAGGTAAGCTAACGCTACAGCTCATGGAACTAGCGGGTCTGTCGTGCGCCCAGGCGCTGGGGAAGAGCTACCCGCCCAAGACGCACAAGAAGGTCCTCGTCTGCTGTGGACCGGGAAACCAGGTGAGTCCTGCTTTCGACTGCTTCGCTTGCACCTCCTTTCGGACCCTTCCTTCGCACATGATGCTACGCCGCAGACGAAACAGCTGACCCCAGGGCGGTGATGGCCTCGTTGCAGCCCGGCATCTGCACCACTTCCACTACACGCCGACGCTGTATTACCCAAAGCCGGGCAAGAAGGAGATCTACCAACGGCTTCTGAAGCAGTGCACGAACCTGGACATTCCGGTGCTGTCGACGCTAGACGAGTTCCACTCCGCCCTCAAGGCAAACGACGTGGTCATGGATGCGATCTTTGGCTTCTCCTTTGAGCCGCCCGTGCGCGCGCCGTTCGATAGGATTCTGGACGCGCTGGCCGAGAGCAAGACCCCGATCGTCAGTGTCGACATGCCCTCGGGCTGGAACGTGGAGAAGGGGCGCCAGGAGCTCTTCACGCAGCCAGACGACCAGGGCAAGTCGCGCCCCGTCAAGACAATCGACCCCGAGGTGCTCGTGTCCCTTACTGTGCCGAAGGAGGGCGCGAAGGAGTTCAAGGGGAAGCACTGGCTCGGCGGCCGCTTTGTGTCGGAGTGAGTTGGCGTCAACTTCGGCTTAACTGACACGCAGCTCGCTTGACAAGAAGTACGACCTCAACATTCCAGACTATCCCGGGTTCGACGAGGTCGTCGAGCTGTCTCCGGGCAACTCGAAGCTCTAGAAAAGCAAGATGCGATGCAATGCATTCTAAGCCCTATGCTAGTATGATGTATGTAATAAGATGAAGGAAGATTATAATATTATGATGATGTTGAAATCCCAAAATGATGTCGTCCTGATCGTGGTTATCGCTTCAGAGCCGAGTCGGTGTCGTCGCTGTTGCGGCTGGCCGTGTCCTTGAGGCTTTTGTCATCCTGCCCCACGGCAGTCAGATTTGACGAGTAGGTAACGCTGGCGCGCTCGAGCTCTCCGCGGTGAAAGTGGAGGTGCTCGTGGGCATGAGCGCCGACGAGTTCGTGCGTCCTCTCGTCAATCGCGACCTCGCCCTCGACCGGCTCGACGTCCCCTCCAACAGCGGCCTCCTCCTGCCTGAGGGCCGCCTCTCTTGCTGCCCTCTTCTTCGCCCGCGGGTTCAGAATCGGCACGAGCAGGACGACAATGCCGTCAAAAACGACGACGAGCATGTACTGCGCGAGTGCGGTATAGTCGAGTTCGTCACGGAAGAAGAGGGAGACGCCGGAAAAGATGCCGCCCATAATGTCGACGACCATGAACATGACGCTGATGCCGACGACGGCCTTGTGCTTGTAGATCTCCCAGTACTCGGGCATGAGACCGGCGACGAGGAGCGCAGACGTGATCCACCCGTACATCTGTTTCGGCCAGTTGACGCCGTGGCGCTCCCCGGCCCACAGAGCGTAGACGGACCCGACCTCGAAGCCGCCCAGGATCGCGTACAGCACGCCCAGGTACAGCAGGACCTTGCGCAAGGGGATCTTGGAGCCGTAGTACAGACACTGGGCCCAGGAGATGCACCCGAAGAAACCGAAGAGTTGCGGCTGGATCTGGAGCGGAATCGAGGAGCGCATAGATACGAGGTACGCGCCTTGGAAGGTACAGGCGATGGCCCAGATGCTGGTTCTCGTCAGCCAGATGTCGCAGCTATGGTGGCGATAGGAAGCACGAACGTGTGCGGCGTGCGATGAGCCATGCAATGCAAGCAGCAGGCTGCGCCAAGCCACAGACGCAATGCAGAGAAGCACGAAAGTTGTCACTCACAACATGAGGTACGGGCTGAGGCCGTCCGTGTTCTTGGTGCGGTAGCTCTTGATGATCTGCGGGATGATCTGCACGCTCCACAGCACCGCGCCGATCGTCGCGAGCGCCTTGTCCGCCGCAGGGCACGGGTACGTGCTTCCGCCCATGGCGCCTGCTATAATGTCGTACACTAGAGACGGGAAGCTGAAGGCGTCAGAATAAAGGACTTGCGCCATGCCGGGCGTTTGTAGGTGATAGGTGAAGGGCAATGGGCGATGCAGAGGAGAGGAGGGGAGCGGCAGTGGATCATAACTCACAGAGATGTAACGGCGAGGACCGGGTAGGGCTCCGAACGTGCGGAATTCGCGGAGCGCTCAGGCAGATGACGGAAGCCACACTGGCTTGGCTGGCGCGCTGGCGCGATCAGGCACAGGGAGGCGAGTCGGTGGCGACTGGAGATGACTGCGCTGCGCAGTAGATATGCGAATCAGACGCTGTGGCGCGCAAGATTATATATTCTAAAATGCGAGAATGCAACTTTTGCGCTGTTAACACGGTCCGCAACCCGGGCGCGTGATCACTTTGCTCCTACACTCGCTACCTCGAGCGAGCTGGGAAGCCTCAAGTCCTATGCCGTCAGTCCATGCTCATGTGCGACGCAACGTCGGACAAATAACCTACCAGCGTCACAAGGGCCACGTGAGACCCTGAGGCTCGGTGCTCGTCTAGGTCTTTGACGGGTTTGACGAGCTGCACGAGCAGAATGGTGCTTTGGCAGGTCACACGATGCTCTGATGCACTGATCAATGCAATTTTTGGCCCAGAACGGAGCGCAGAGGTCGCCGCTATCGATAATCGATAAGACAAGAGTCGAAGTTGCCGCAAGAATTCAAGGTGCCCTGCCAAGAATGCTGGCAAGAGTTCGATCAGGGCAGGTCCGGCTGTCGAAGTACGGGTCGCGTGGTGGCTGTCGAGAGCCCGAGACGGGCTTCTTGTCGATACGTGCAGTCGTGCGAGTCGTAACAAGAGTGAGAGAAGAGAAAAGGGATAAGAAATCACGAGAATAAATGACTCGACATCGGTGTCGGAACGTCCCCGAGTCGCCGGAGAAAGGACGCTCTCACGCTCTCGACCCATGAGCCGGAACGTCTCTCTCTACGGTGAGCAAGGGGGATCAGGCAGCAGTGGCTCAACTGCTGATTATATCCGGGTGTCACCAGGTTATATTTTTGCCTGATGGAAAATACACCGAGCCTGAAATCGAGTATTTCCTTATCTCGCCAGAAGCCAAAAGTTTATCCTTGGTTCTTCCACGGTGGGAGGGCGCCGATCTTGCACTCGGAGCTGACGGAAGTGTGACCGAAGCGTGCGCCGTACGTGCCGAAAATAACCGTGCACCGGGGTCTGGAACCCGCCTTCAGGTCTGGTCCACGCATCTGCGGAGAGTACGATGCCTTCCGTGAGGGAAACATTCGCCGCTCACGTGAGCCGCACTGAGAAGGCTGTAAGGGGGAGGATCGAAGAATGCTTGAGACACGTGGCGGAAGCAAATGACGCGCTCCTCGTGCCTCTAATCAGCGACGCAATGAACAAACCAATCTTCGTCCACTTAAACTCTCCACCCCGACCTGGCTGATGGACTAAGAGTTCGACGGGCAGCAGCACACAGCAGCAGCAGCACAGTCGCACTCCTCCAGCACCACCGACCTGCACACATCGAGACCTGTTTAGTGTCTCTCTCTCTGCTTGGTTTTCTTTCTCGTTCGAGAGGACGACTCGAAGGTTTTCTCACCTTCGAACAAACAATCCATCGCGCGCAGGCCGATAATTTATTGTCTTCTCATCTCCCCTCCCCTCCCCTTCCCCTTCCTTCGCAACTTCGCGCCTATAAGGCTTCAGGCTGATGTCGGAGAGCACAGTTCCCCAGGACCCGCCACCCCAAGCGGAGGCCGCCGAGACTAACTCTGGTGCACCCATGGCCGAGTATGATCCGTCGCAGCCAATGGAGTACGGCGAGTACGACCCGTCCCAGCCGGCTGAGTATGATCCCTCGCAACCGGCCGAGTACGATCCGTCGCAGCAGCAACAGCACGAGGAGCCATCTCAGCAGGAGGAGAAGAAGGATGACCAGGGTTCTGCGCAGCCCGAGGAAGGCAAGGAGGGTACCGCCGAGGAGCAGCAGCAAGAGTACGACCCGTCCCAGCAGCAGGAGCACGAGTACGACCCTTCTCAGCCGACTGGAGAATACGATCCCTCGCAACCGATGGGTGACTATGACCCCTCGCAGCCGATGGAGTACGACCCATCGCACGCCATGGAGACCGATAACACCGAGCAGCCCGAGAGCGCATCCGAGGCACCAGCCGAGGGTGGCCCCGTAGCCGCGCCTGTTCCCGAGCCGGAACCCGGAGTCGTTCCAGGCCTTCCCCAGGTCAACAAGGACACCGGACTTGCGCCTGCGCCGGCAACTGCGCCCGTATCGCTCGCAGCCCGTTCCGCCATCCCGGAAAACGAGGGCGTCCAGGAGGACGTGTACAAGGCCGATCTGCCCGAGGGATTGACATTTGACTCGCCGAGTGTCATTGCGAACCAGGAGATTGTTCGCCAGTACCGACTTGGTAGGCTTCACTTCTACAATCTTTAAGCTAACGTCAGAACCGTCCGAGGCCAACAATATTGTCGCTCTCTTCAACTGGTCGATCCAGAAGTCTGAGGTCGCCGATGCCCGCGCTTGGTACAACGCCCTCGCGGTCGAGAACCCGACGGCGTCTCAGCCGCTGCTTGCGCTTATCAACCTCGAGCTCGCCTTGAACAACTTTGAGCAGGTCGAGGCTCTCTTCGGTCGCGCACTCCGCAGCTCGTTCACCCTTATGGCTGCTGCTGATGTTGATATCTGGAGTGGGTAACGGACGCTGATCATCTACTGACCTGACAGAGGCGTACTTGCACTACATCCGACGACAGAACCCGAGTGATGGCCCCGACCCAGCTGCGACGCGGACGACAGTGATTCAGGCATACGAGTACGCGCTGAAGGAGTGCGGTGTCGACCGCGAGTCGGGCGAGATCTGGCAGGAGTACATTTCGTACCTGACCGATTTCAAGTCGAAGAACCCCTGGGAGCAGCAGCAGAATACGGATAACGTGCGCAAGCTGTACCAGCGTGCGGTCACTGTGCCGCTGAACAATGTCGAGGCGCTGTGGAAGGCGTACGATGCATTCGAAAGCGGACAGAACAAGATGGCTGCGAAGAAGTTCCTCGCGGACCGCTCGCCCGCTTACATGACTGCTCGTACCGCTCTGCGTGAGATGCGCAACCTGACCGACTCATTGCCGCAGCCCGTCATCCCCCCGCAGCCCGAGTTCACGGACGAGGACCGTCGCGTCGTCACCGGGTGGAAGAACTACCTGAAGTGGGAGGAGGGCAACCCGCTGGGTGCCGACGACGCCACTGTTACGATTCGCCTGGCGTACGCTTTCAGAAAAGCCATGGCGCAGATGCGACACTTCCCCGAGCTGTGGCACTTCTCTGCTGCACACTACCTCTCGGCAGGCAAGGAGGAGGAAGGCAAGGCGTTCCTGCAGGCCGGTGTCGCCGCGTGCCCCAAGAGCTTCCTCCTCTCCTTTGCTCTGGCTGAGATGGAGGAGGACCAGCGCAACTACGCCGAGTGCCACACGATCTTCACGAACCTGATCGAGCGGCTGAATGTTGAGATCGACGAGCTCAAGCTCACTGTCTCGAAGGAGGTTGAGATCGCGCGTGGTCCCGAGATCCCAGCCGCGGCGCACGAGCTGAACAACGAGGAGAGCGACTATGCGCGTCTCGTTCGCGAGCGAGACGAGCGCGGCCGCCTGGTCCAGGAGCGCCGTGGGCGCGACATTGACGATGCCAAGGCCGCCCTCGGCATTGTGTGGGTCATGTACATGCGCTTCGCGCGGCGCGCAGAGGGACTCAAGGCCGCCCGTCTCGTGTTCGGCAAGGCGCGCAAGTCGCCCCACGTCACCTGGCACTCCTTCGAGGCCTCTGCGCTCATGGAGTACCACTCCAACAAGGACTCCGCCGTTGCCGTGCGTATCTTCGAGCTCGGCCTCAAGCAGTTCGACGAGGACGTCCCCTTCGTGATCAAGTACCTCGAGTTCCTCCTCGCCATCAACGACGACACGAACGCGCGCGCCCTCTTTGAGCGCTCAGCACTCAAGATCCCTGCTGATAAGGCCCGCCCCCTCTGGGATGTCTGGGCGCGGTACGAGTACATGTACGGCGACCTTGTGGCGGTGCACAAGCTCGAGCAGCGCTGGGCCGAGGCGTTCCCGGCCGACAGTCCGCTGAAGCGATTCGCGCAGCGCTTCTCGTTCGACGGGATTGACGAGATTGCGCTCCGCGACCTCGGATTCGGGCGTCAGCGCCACACTTCGGCTGGCGGCTTTGGTGGCGGCGGTCACGGTGGGCACGGCGGTATGGCCGGACCAGCCCCGCC
>NW_014040889.1:66809-109878 GCF_000293215.1 Trichosporon asahii var. asahii CBS 2479
ATGCCGCCGCGTGCGCCGCCGCGCGCCGCGCCCACGCCCGCCGTCCACCGCTCCGGACTCCCGAACCAGCTCGCGTGGTTCATCGGCCAACTCCCGCCCACGCGCAGCTTTGACGGACCCGTGTTCAGGCCCGACGACATTATTGGCCTCTTCAGCAATATCGCTGCGAACGGCACGGGCAACAGGCCGGTACCGCCGGCGCGCGGCCCGCCGGCAGGGTACGGACGGAGATACTAGACGACCGTGGGGAAGGACGAAAGTGGGCGGTGCGAGCGTAGTTGACCAGCGTAGACTAGCCTAGATAGGTTCGAAGTTTCTTCCACGTCTTGAAACGTAATGCAACAGTTGCAACATGTCACTCAAGAACTGTCTGTTCATGGAGGCATTACATATGAGCACTGATACAATATTATTCTCGAAACTCTCTTCTAATGCTGTGCGTGCTATGACTATCTTTCTTCTTTCCTCCTACTCATTCGTTTTCACTTCTTCTCCTCTCACGCTTACGCGGAGTAGAACTTTTTGTTGATTTGGTGGATGAGCGTGTTCAGGTTGAACGCGGCGATGCTGTCGAAGAGGTCGAGACGGACATTGTTGTCGAACTGCGCCTGGAGCAGGTCCTCCATGCGCATCTCCTCCTTGCCAATGTACGCGTTTCCGTGTCCCGTCATCTCGAGCGTAACCACACCGACGTCGTTCGAGCTGATAATAACGTGCAGCTTGTCGAACTGGCGCGGGCTGAACTGCGCCACACTGAGAAGGATGCCCTTCTCGTACAGCTCGGCGGCAGAGTACTTGTACGTGCCAAACTTGGACTTCTTGCCGCCGAACGTGCGCCAGTACTGCTTGGACAGGATCGGCGCCTTCTTCTTCTGCTGCAGCGCCGCCATCGACGTGTCTATGTAGTCGTGGTACGACTGGATCTGCTCATCGAACTTTGAGCGCTTCTCCGTCAGATGCGCCTGCGCCTCGCTCATAGCCGCAAGGTCCACCTTGCGCTTCTGACGCAGGCGGTGCTTCTCGCGGATGTCGCACGCGATAGACACCAGAAGACCCTGCAGGTGGTCTTCACGCGACAGCTTGCCGAGCTCGACGAGCGCCATGCAGAACTCGATCGCTCGCGACTTGACCTCGTGGAATGGAAGGGAGCGGATGCTCTCCATCTGATACTCGGCCTCCTCTGGAGTCGGCGGTAGGTCGTGGCGCTCTCGTCGCGCCTGCTCGAGGGCAATGTCACGGTGCACCTCATAAACCCATCGGTTCTCATCCGCCTCGGTGGGGTGCGAAAGCAGAACCTCGTACAGGTCCTTGCCGGTCTGGACGCGGAGGACGGCGAGCACGTGGCGCTTCGCCTGAGACTCAAGTTCACGGACGCGCGCGACCTCTGGGTCAGACGTCTGAAGCTGGGCGAGACGGTTCGTCAATCGCACACGAACAGTGGCGTTGCTGCGATCGTAGTCGATGGGCGGTCCCTCGAGCTGGTCGAGCACACTCTCGATGGGGTCCTTAGGCTTGCCAGCCGTAATGGTCTGCTGGTGGCGTATAAGGATGGCGAGCAGGCCGTAAATGTCCTTCCGCGTGATGCTGATCGGAGTCGCCTCCGAAGTGCTCTCGAGCATCTCCTGCACCTGGAAGTCGACCTCGGCAACGTCGAAGATGAAGTCGCTCATCTCTTTGCCTGCGACGCGGATGTACTCCTGCAGAGGCTCCCGCACAAGCCTGTCCTTGACCGTTAAGCC
Organism: Trichosporon asahii var. asahii CBS 2479; assembly: GCF_000293215.1. Lineage (NCBI taxonomy): Eukaryota > Fungi > Basidiomycota > Tremellomycetes > Trichosporonales > Trichosporonaceae > Trichosporon > Trichosporon asahii. The sequence continues at coordinate 68,549 of NW_014040889.1, forward strand.
TAAGTCCTGGGAGGCGATGAGGCCGAGCAGGTGTGCGATGGCGTTCAGGTTGCGGCGCATGACAGGGTTGACGTTTTCGGCGATGCCATATGTCTCGGGAGCCGCAATGGCCGGCAGGATGAAGGGCATGACGACCGCCTTCGCAACGACGGGCCAGAGAAGGCTGTCATCGCACTGGTAGCGAACACGGAGCGCGAACAGGGCCTCGCGGGCCATGAGGCGCAGCGCGTACGGCATCTGCGGGATGGAAGCCATGATCGACTTGGCAACCATGTCGGTGAGGGCGCGCAGCTCCTGGAGGTGTTGAATGTACAGAGCGCGAGTCTCTCCGTGGGTTTGGAGGACTTGCTCGGCAGTGAGACCTCTGGGCAGGGTGCTTCTAACACCTGTCAGACTCTCCTCACTGTTAATGAATCGGTTGTAGATGTCCACGGGGTCGGTCGACAAGTCGAGCTCCTCGGCCTGCACAACACGCTGGATGTGTGGCAGCAGCACGTTCACCAGGTACGGGGCGAGTGTCGGCCTGATGAACTGCGTCGTAACCGAAGTGATGGCGAAGCGCGTGTTGGCAAGATCCTCCAGGCTGCGCGAGCGCAGGATCTGCTCGTGGACAGAGATCTGAATGAACTTGTGGAACAGATACGCTTCGCGCTTGTCGTGGCCGAAGCCGAAGAGGATCAGGGTGACAGCCTCGACGAGTCGGCGGTCAGCCTCGTCCTCCTCGTTTGAGAGCTTGTGCAGCAGCCGAGAGAGGTACTGCGGCTGCGTCTGCAATGTGAAGAAAAGGTGCTCGAAGAGCTCAAGCTTGCGCTGACTCTGGCGGTCCAGGTGGATATTGCTGAAGGGGTCACCACCACCAGGAGGGTGGAAGGCATCCTCGGTGACGACACCGTGGCGGCGCTTGGCGCGCACCAAGTCCTCGAAGGACATTTTGTTCTTGAGGATGAGAGCGATCTTGGTGTCAAGCTCCTGAACCTCAGTCTCGAGCGTCTGGTTGACTCGGAGGAGATCAACAACACTCTTGCGCATCTCGTCGATGCGGAGCTGGTCGTAAAAGTCGGTCTCCGTGTCGTCCAGGAGGTGCATGTAGTTCTGGATGGTCGGGATGTCGACTCCGTGACCGGTGATAAGGCGCTCGTACATTTGGCGCTGCTGGCGACCACGCCACAGAGCCTGGATCTTGGTGATCTTGTCCTGGTTGTTATACAGGTAGGACAGGCGCAACCAGTACTTCCTACGCTGGATGAAACCTCGGGAGAGCGACTGCAGGAAGATGAGAGCACCCTGTGTGTGGGGGTCGATGAGGTAGTCGCGCCACTCGAAGTACTCCCTCCGCGCGAGGTAACCACGAGCGACCGCCTGGAAGCCGACAACGTCAGGCTGGACAAACTCGAGCTTCTTCTTCTGCTCGTGCGTCTGCTTCTTCGCAAGCTTTGTACGAAGGAACGACTGGAGACCACCGATCGATCCAGCTACTTCGACCTTGGCGAGCGCCTTCTGCATGTTTTGGTGCTGCTTTTGGGCGAGGCGACCACGAGCGAGAGCCTGGAAAGAAGAGACCGAAGGTGCAAGCTGAACAGCGGCGTCGGCGAAGACACGCTTCCGTCGGCGGGCGATGCAGCCTCGGGCGGTGGCCTGGATTGCCACGACGTAGTCGGTGGCATCGTCCAGACGCTTCTCCTGAGCCTTCTGGCGACGGCGAACAAGCATACCGCGAAGGTGGCTCTGCATACCGACGAAAGTGGGCAGATGGCCATGAACAGCACGGAGCTCGTTTCGGAGGGTATTGCGCTGGAGGCGTCCACGAGCGATAGCCTGGAGGGTGGTGATAGCCGAGCTTACCTCCGGTTTGGTGATGGCGACGCGGTCCTGCTTGATGCTCTGGCGGACGAGGCGGCCGCGGCAGGTAGCTTGCAGACCTCCCATCATGTGAGAAACCCGCTGAAGCTCCTTTGCACGAACTGCGGCCCGCATGCGGGCGAGTCGACCTCGGGCATGCGCCTGGATGCCGACGATAGGCTGCTCGACGCCACGAACGCTCGCGACGTATTGCTTCCAGCCCTTACGAACGAGGTTGCCGCGAGCAAGGGCCTGCAGGTGCGTGGCCCATTTCTGAAGCTTGTCGTGGCTCTTGCGCTCAGTCTTAATGGCCTGGCGAGAGACATTGCCGCGAACCTGAGCCTGGAGCTTGGCGATAATGGGAGCCGCCAGCTTCAGTTGAGCCTTCACGCGCGCCTTGCGCTGGCGGGCAAGCACGCCGCGGAGGTGGTTCTGCAGGGCAAGAACTGAGTCCTCACATTCGAGGAGCTCTCGGTCACGGCGCTCATCTTCGGTTTCTTCCTCTTCTTCAGGCTCCCAGGCAGCCTCCTGAGCTAGACTCTGCCCAGCCTGTTGAAAATTTGGCATCGCAACGCCCTGGATGCCCTTCTGAGTGGCAGCGAGCTGCTCATCTGAACGTCAGCCAGACTCAGAGGAACCATTACTCACCCGTGAACTCGAACTGTCCAACCAGGTTGTTCATGCGCTCAGCCCGCCCGAGACGAGCGAGGAGATGGGACAGAACGTGGATACAGAAGATCACCTTGGGGATGTTCTTGGCGTTGTAGAGATCGGTTAACTCGAAGATGAAAGTCTCGGGCATGCCGACGCTGCGGATGAAGACCAGGAAGTAGTTGATGTTGTCGGTCTGACGGAAGCGGTGCTTGGCCTCGGTCCAGATCTTCTTGACAACTTCCTCACCCTGGAAGACTCGGGCAAGCTTGGCAAGGATGACACCGTCGCGGAGACCTTCCTCCATTTCGGTAACACCTACGTCGAGCTCCTCATCCAGACAACCCTCAATCCACTGCTGGGCTTCACCTACGTGACAGAGGTACTCGTAAGCTGCAATGGCATGTCGTTGCTTGTCCATCCAGTTGTTGCCAGCGAGGCGCTTGGAAGGCAGGGGAGCCGGCGCCAGCTCAGCCGAGGAAGCAGAAAGAGGCAGACGAGACGACAGGCGCAGGCGGTTGGACATGCCGCTGACACCTTGGCCGCTCTTCACGTTCGGCCCGCGGGTCGGGGTTGAGCCGAGCGCGCTCATGAGATTCTTCATCTCGGCTCCGGCCACCTCTGTGCGCCGGGTGGGGATCGTGCCGACGAGGTCGCGTCGAAGCTTCTTCACCGGCGTGTTGGAGAGCGTCTTGCTCGGCGAGTTGACCGTGGTCGACGGCGAGAGAGGCGATATCGGTCGGTTCGATGGGGTAGGCGTAGGCGGCTGGTTAACGCTGTTGTTGAGGGAAGGCGGGGGCGTGTTCTCCTCCTTGGAAGGAGACATGTTGGTCGCCATTGACACTTTACGACTTCTGGGACCAGAAGACTTGCGAGTGGCACTAGCACGTCGCGAAGCATCCCCGTCCCAGCCTTGGTCGCCTGACACGATACGAGGCAAGTGCTTACCAAGCCGACGACGATCGCTAGACATCGATGGAATACGAGACCGCGGGGATGGCGCAGGCGCGGCTCCGTTCTTATCGGGGCTACCAAAGCGGGATGCTAAGGACGACACGTTGTTAGTCGACACAGAGCCAGCCTTGGGAGGGCCCGTCGGTGCGCGGTACTCAAGACCAGCGAACTTCTTGGAAGGGCTCGGGCTGTCTTGAGGAGCCTCGGACTTGAGAGACTGGGGGATCACAGACTTGAGGGGGGCCTCGTTCTTGCCGAATGGCGAGTTAAAGGGCGACGGCTTCAAGGGAGTTTGCTTGGTAGGCGTGCCGTTCTGAACAGGTCGCTGCACTTGACGTTCAGGAGTGGCAGCCGCACTGGTGCTTGCGACCATAGGCGAGCGGGGCTCGGGGGTAATAGCCTCCCGAGTGGGCGTCTTGGGCCGCAAAACCTTCGTGTACGCCTCCTTGGTGGGCGACTTGGGACGGAGAGGCGACTTCGTAGGCGGAGTTTCGCGACCGGGACTCTTAGGCAGAAGGACCGATTTGCGAGGGCTGCCGGGCTCGAGCGACAGGTCGGACAATTTGGCCTCCAAAGCACCAGGTCGGACAGGGCTGGAGTGTCTGTAGTCGTTAAGTCCCAGCTGGCTGGGGCTGGGCGACCGGGGTGGTTGAGGAAGCGCTCGGGGCGGAGTCAGCTCCGCAGTGTTCGTGTTGCTCTTGACCTTGCGCAGCGAAGGTGCCTCGAACTTTCCATTGGCAGCGATTGGAGGCGACATGTCTGTCTTGCTCGGCGGGGTAGAGCGAAGGCGCTGTTGAGCATATGGCGACTCGGGGATGTCGCGGGGGTCGCTAACCAGGGAGACAGGACGAAGTCTGCGGATCGAAGGGATCTCCGGCTGCTCGGGAGAGCCCTTCGACTCACCAAACATTGAGTTTGGCCGGAGGCGGCGAATGGAAGGGGCCTCGACAGGCTCCGGTGAAGCTCGCGAGTCACCGAACATCGAAGCGGGACACAGCTTGCGCAGAGGGGGCGCCTCTTTCGGCTCAGCGATGTCCTGGATATCTCCACTCCCGGAGACCGGACGCAGCCTTCGTGGCGAGGGTGCTTCAACGTGTTCAATGGTGGCCATGACAGGCTGCGGGCGAGGCTTCTTGGACCCCTCCTCCTTCTTTGTAACGGGGCGAAGCTTCGGGAGCTCTTCCTGGCCGTTGCTCTCCTTAGACTCGGGGAAGGTGGAGACCGGTCGAAGGCGGCGCAGCGTCCCCGCCGCTTCCGTATCAGGGAGCTTCGAGACCGGCTCCTTTGACTCCTTCGTCACAGGTCGCAGCTGAGGAAGAGACTTCGCTGTCGAGCTTTCCTTGTTGCCGTTGTCGAGAGCAGTCGAAACCGGTCGCAGCTTCGGCAAAGTCGAAGCAACATCAGTGCTAGGAGCCGGCTCCTTTGGCTCCTTCGAGACCGGCTTGAGCTGTGGCAGAGGCTCTGCATCCGACTTGGGAGGAGTAGAGATCTCAATAGAGCGGCTCTTGGGCAACGGTGAAGGGGTGTAGCTCTTCTCCGCCGAGACAGTACGGGACTTGGGCTCTTGTGGATTCGTTGGGGGTGGCGGTAAGGACCTGTCGAACAGGCTGTTTTTCGTAGGAAGTGCCTTGATGATGGTTGGCTCGGGTGGCGGAGGAAGTGCCTGCGGGATGACATGGGTGATGGAGATCTTCTCCAGTGTTGGGATATTGGCAGGAGGCGCAAATACGGGCAGTGGGTCGAGCTCGACCTTGAACTCGTCCACGGCGAGACCGGCCTTCTTGCGTTCCTCGAGGCGACGAAGGGCGTTGGCTCGAGCCGCAGCCAGCGTGTCCTCGGGGTTGTGTGACGAAGGTGTGCGAGGAACCGCGGCGGGGGAGAAATCAGCAACGGACTGGGGCCGCGAGCGTTGCTGAGGAGCAGGCACCGGGGAAGCAGCGGTGGCGGTCTTGTCCGGGGTCGCGGCGGCCTGCGATTTGTCTGGTGTCGGAGCAGCGACAGGCGGCTCCTGCGCCATGACCGGAGTAGAGCACTCGGAAGTGGCCTTGCCGGACTGATGAACAGGCTCAGCTGGTGTAGTGGGCTCCTCAGCCGTGGTTTCGTCACGCTCGGTCATGGAAGCGGTAGGGGCAACTGAGGACTTGGCAGCCCGCAGCGAGCCAGACCGCGCAAGCGGTGACGGCTCAGCCTCCTGAATCCGCGTCTCCCATCGGGACGCCAGGCCGTTCAGCGTTCCGCCCCTACGCGCGCCGGACTGGGAGCAGCCTGCTGTTTCTCCTGGGCGGGCTCAGCAAAGGCTCCGGCGCGTGACGAGATCATCGTGCTGCGCGGCCGAGCCTTGCTTGGGGTGCGCTCCAACGTTGATTGGGAACCGTCCTCGTTAGCAGCCTCAATCTTGGCTTCCCATCGCCCACGGGCCAGGTCAACGGATTTGTTGACGCGAGAGTGAGTGCCGAACATGGCGCCGGAGCCAGAACGGCGAAGGCCACCTGTGTTGTCTTCGTAGGCGGAGGGGTCTGAAGGAGTCGATGAGTGAGACTCCTTTCTGAGTAGGCGGGTAGAGTAAGAATAGATGGAGGACGCAGAGTCGCTCGTGTTCGGAGCGTCCTGGCCCATGAGAAAACAGGGTTGGGAAAAGGAAAGTCGAGTGGCGCTGGTGATTAGCGTGTCGGAAGGGTTGTCGAACTAGGTTGTCGGGGGTGTAGCGTGACTAGTCGAACGGGGCCATGGATACGCAGTATTTGTGTCTGCGATCGATGAGTGATGAGAGAGAGGGAGAGAAACCACAACGGTCAGAGGGGTTGTTGGGAAAAGCACCTGGCGATGTGAAGAGGTAATGTCCCAGTCGTCCTGAGCTGAGCTTATCCGCGTGTTTGTTTTGACGGTCCTTGTTTGTCTCTGGACCTTGCCAATGTAGTGGCGCGGGATCAAACTCGAGGGCCAGTCCCCTAAAAGAAGGCGCGTACGTCACGGCCTCGACCCTGGCGCTTGTTTACAATGGCGGACATGCACACGTGGTGTCCGTTGGCCACCCGTCCCAGACTTTGCACGTGACCCCTCCGTTTTCCCTCGACTCACCCTCAGAATTTCCAGACAGCGTGCTACGGTGACAACGCTCGAGCGACTCATCTCAAGTGACCATCTCAGTCACATCCCGCAACAATGGGAAAACACGACAAGAAGTCCGGAAAGGGACGTCTTGACAAGTTCTACAGACTTGCCAAGGAGCAGGGCTACCGAGCCCGTTCGGCTTTGTGAGTTTCCGGCCAGCGACATACAACTGACCATCCAGCAAGCTTATCCACCTGAACCGCAAGTACGATCTTCTCTCGAACGCGAAATGTTGTATCGATTTGTGTGCTGCCCCCGGAGGTTGGCTTCAGGTTGCTGAGAAGTACATGCCGAAGGGCTCTCTCATTATCGGTGTCGACCTGATGCCCATCAAACCGCTGCCCCATGTCATCGCATTCCAGGCCGACATTACGACGCCAAAGTGTCGCAACGAGCTCCGCCAGCACATGCACGACTGGAAGGCGGATCTGGTGCTGCACGACGGTGCGCCGAACGTCGGTGCTGCATGGGTGCAGGACGCTTTCTCGCAGAACGAGCTTGTGCTTCAGTCGCTTCGTCTCGCCACCGAGTTCCTCGTCAAGGGCGGCAACTTTGTCACCAAGGTGTTCCGATCGCAAGACTACAATTCGCTCATGTGGGTCTTCAACCAGCTCTTCCGTCACGTCGAGGCCACCAAGCCGCCTTCGTCGCGTAACGTCTCCGCCGAGATCTTCGTCGTCTGCCGTGACTTCATTGCGCCCAAGCACATCGACCCCAAGTTCCTCGACCCCAAGCACGTCTTCAAGGATCTCCAGTCGTCGCTCCCCGCCTCTATCACCGAGGCTCCCGCCGAGGAGGCCTCAACTGCTGCCACCATGGCCTCGACCGCCAAGGCTGCCAACGCCGCTGCTCGTCTCGCTGCCACGAACAACCACGCGCACGCCAATGTTTACGCTCCCGAGAAGAAGCGCCGTCAGCGTGAGGGTTACGCCGACGGAGACTACACGCTGTTCCACAAGGCGAGCGCTTCCGACTTCGTGCGCGGAGACCCGGTCGCGATCCTCGGTACGATGAACAAGATTGCGTTCGAGACCGAGGAGGAGAAGGAGTGGCTGAAGGTCACGACACACGACGCCGGACATTGTCTCAAACTTTGAGGACCTGAAGGTGCTCGGCAAGGGTGACTTCAAGGCTCTGATGAAGTGGCGACTCGCGATTCGCCTCGAGATCGGTCTCGACGTCAAGGCCAGCAAGACCGAGGAGGCTACTGAGGACGTCGAAGTGGAGGAGATGGACGAGGAGCAGCAGATCTCAGAGGAGCTGAAGCGTTTGCACGAGGAGAAGCGTGCGAAGCAGAAGCGCGAGAAGAAGCGCAAGAACGAGATCAAGACCAAGACGATCCAGAAGCTGCAGCTCGGCATGACGGCCCCGACAGACCTGGACATGGACGACCGGGAGCTGGCAGGTGAGGAGATGTTCGATCTGGGCGAGGGCGAGCGCGAGAACCGCACTGGCCGATCGATCGAGGATGCCGTCCGGGACGCGGATGGTATGTCCGAGTCTGAGGAGTCCGAGGTCGAGCAAGAGGAGGACGACGACGAAGTCCTCTCGTCCGACGAGGAGAGGGAGCGCCGCACCGCCGCGCTCGAGGGCACGCTCGACGACCTGTACGACAGCTACAAAGAGCGCAAGAGCGAGCAGGACGCCAAGTGGAAGGTCAAGCAGCAGCGGCTCAAGGACCGAAACTACGACGCTTGGCACGGAATCCAGGAGGGAAGCGACAGCGAGGACGACGGCGTCGACAAGGGCTACCGCAGCGGAATGGTGCGCGTGCCGCGGCGCGGAGACGCGGACGAGGAGGAGGAGGAGTCTGAGGGCGAGGGAGGCTGGGACGTTGTCGCCAACCAGAAGGCGCAGGACTATGACTCTGACTCGGACTCTGACTCGGAAGCCGAGGACGATGCCGACGCCCCGAAGAAGAAGAAGGCCAAGGTCACTATCCGCGACCCCCGCCCTGTCGCTCAGCCCCAGCAGAAGAAGCTGCTGACGAGCCTGTCAAGGGATGACTCGCGCGACAAGATGTCCCGCCAGGCGCAGGTGTGGTTCGACCAGTCCGTGTTCAAGGACATGGGCGACCTCGCTGCTCTCGATGGTGACGACGAGGACGAGGACGAGGACGAGGAGATGGATGAGGACGATGCTTCCGACGACGACAGCGTCGACAGCGAGGGCGACGTCGACATGGGCTCTGACGAGTCGACGCTCGAGGCGCCCGAGGATGACGACGACTTTGAGATCGTGCCGCAGGAGGTCGACGAGGACCCGGAGTGGGACGTCGACGACGAGGACCAGGACGAGGTCCTCCAGCGCAAGATCAAGGAGAAGGGTATCCTGACGGCCGAGGCGCAGACGCTGGCGAACCGTCTCGTGAACCGCGAAGTCACCGCGTCCCAGCTCATCGACGAGGGCTTCAACAAGCTCTCGACGCACAACAAGGACGGCCTCCCGTCCTGGTTCCTCGACGACGAGAGCAAGCACTACCGCCCCAACATCCCGATCACGAAGGAGGCAGTGCAGGCCCTGCGCGACCGCCAGCGTGCACTCGACGCGCGCCCGATCAAGAAGATCGCCGAGGCCAAGGGCCGCAAGAAGATGAAGGCGGCCGCGCGCCTCGAGCGCGCCAAGAAGAAGGCCGCTGGCGTCATGGAGACGGAGGACCTGAACGACGGCGAGAAGGCGCGCCAGGTCAGCCGCCTCCTCCGCCGTGCCGCGGCTGGAGAGAAGAGGCAGGAGCGCAAGGTGGTCGTCGCCAAGGGCGTCAACAAGGGTGTCAAGGGACGACCGAAGGGCGTCAAGGGCAAGTACAAGATTGTCGACGCGCGCATGCGCAAGGAGGTCCGCGCCCAGAAGCGCATCGCCAAGCGCGACAAGGGGAAGAAGAGGAAGTAGATCATTGTCGTCAAGACTTAGACTTGGGCTCCGTTCCGCACTACCAGTATTATATGTACTATCATGCATTTTCATGGCTTTTGGTTAAGAGCATAGAGCCTTGGTGTACTTGCTACAACTACAGAGATATGAGATAAGAGAGAGTGAGGAGAGAGAAGTGGAATGAGATTCAGGATTTAGAAACCGAAGGACAGCTGCGAGCGCGTGAACACGGGCGGCTTCCATTTGAGGCATGTCGGATCGATTGCATTACGCGTCTTGGCCTTCGTCTTCTGGTGCTGCTCGAGCACGGCGTCCGTAAGGTGGATGATGTGTTGACCCTTATAGTACTTGATCATCTGCAGGGCTTGGCACGTGTGCATGATGTCTCCGTGCGTGATGGACGTGCGCTGGGCGATCTCATCGAGAGAGATCTCGTCTTCTGATTCGGTGAGGAGGTCGACAATCTTCTCCTGCCAGTACGCGCGATAGGAGAGGAGACCCAGGTCGGACAGCGGCTTCTCGGGTGAGCCGAGCTTGCCCTCGACCTTGGACAGCTCGTAGGAGAACTCGATGAGAACTTTACCGTAACCCTTACGCTGGTGCTGGGGCAACGTCAGGATACACGCTACGTTGTATCCTTCCGCACTCTCCTTCTCCTTCGAAAAGTAGCCGATCAGATGGTCGCCGTACTCGTCCTTGACCGTCATGCAATAGTACATGAACGGGTCCACGTCGTAGTAGAGCGTCTTGTGGTCCAGGAAGCACTTGCTCAGCAAACACAGGTTCCGGCACCAGGTCCGCTGCCGCCGTCCGTCAATCTCGAAGAACGAGATGTTGTCCTTACGGTAAATCTCGTTGCCCGGAGGGTGCTGCAGCGTGCACTTTGTTCGGTGTCGCGTAAGCTGCGTCAGGCTCGGGTAGTACAGCAGACAGAACTCGCAGATGTACAGCTTCGGCAGGTACGCGTACTCGGCCGGGTACGGTGAGAAGTACCACGACTCGACCTCCGACTTGCCGATCTGCAGCTTGTTCAGGTTCTTGACACGAGAAATCTCGCTGTGACTCTGCGTCATTGAACCCGATGTTCGCAACTTCTCGATTTCGTCCTTCTTGCTGAACACCGCCGGTCCAGCACGAGGGTCGCTCGGCTTCATGTCCTCGACCTCGTTGTCGCCGTCGGCCGACGACATGGAGACGTCGCCCTCCGCGTCCGTGTCGTCCTCGCCGTCCGCATCGTCCGTATCATCCGTCTCGTCTCCGGTCGTGGCTCCGGAGCCCTTGCCAGCCTTGCTCTTGCTAGCCTTGCCCTTGCTAGGGACCTTGCCGACTTGAGAGGCAGCTTTCGTCGCGGCCTTCTTCAGGAGACTCTTGGGCGCTCCACCCTTCGACGGTCGCGACGGGGAAGCAGCGCCGGACGCCTTCGGGGTTGCCTTTCCGGTCTTCTTCTTGTTTGACTCCTCCTTGGGCTGCGGCCACTCGAGTTCCTTGTCGGTGAGCAGGCGGCTTCCACCAACCCATTCGTCGAGACGCTTGTTGAACTCGACATAGTGTACGTAGTACTCGACATCATCGCGGGGATCCGGCTTCGGGTCATTAGGTCCGGGCTTCGGGGCAAAGGCCGAGACAGGTTTCGGTCTTGTGGATAGAATCTCAGCTTTTCGGTGCTCCTCTTGCCCGTTGCCCAGGGGCTTCGCGACGAAGATCTTCACTCCCGGGACTACATCCTGAACAAGGTTAGTGACCATTCGGTAATCGACGGCAAGGCAAGATACTCACAGACAGAGTGTAGGTGCCAGGCGCGGCGACCTTGGGAGGAGGTGGGTCCGACCCAGCTCGACCGGCCTTAGAAGAAGGTGTCCCAGCCATTCTCTTGAGCTAATAGACAGCTCCTCGAACCGGCGGTTGAAAGATCAGCAAGCCGTCGATCCGATCGGTGGACGTCGGTGGTGGAGGTCGATCGTAGGTGGAGGTCAGGAGTATTGCTCTGGCGGGACCAAATGAAGTGGTGCTTTGTTAGACAATCAGTTGCCACCGCGCTTATCGCAGGTTGTGGTGCACGGTCCGAGTCGAAACAAGCGGTGGCGGACTGAGTGCCGAGATAGGAACAAATGCGCGCGGTCGCCGGTGTGGATTGGGACGGCGAAAGGGTGATATTCGTGGATGAAAAAGCAGGTGGATAACGAAGGAAACCGATGAAAAATCTGCGTGGCGGGAGCCCAGTAAGAAGGATTGTTTGTGGGCGGGAGCATATGGGCTGCAGGGGGAGCATTTCCGCAGGCGGCAGCGGGGTCTCCACAGTCATGAGACACGAGGAGGAGGTACACGACCGCCAGCTCCTGGCCCTCGCCTGTCGCCTTACGTTGCCATCGTCCTCGGCTTGTCACGAGCAACTCACCTCTTCCTCCAATCCTCACACCACCCGTCTTGTGCATACCACACTCTCGTCCGTCAGATCCTCCGGCTGCATCTGCCTGGAGGCTCTGTACCTGCCGCGATTATGTTCTCTCGCGGCTCGTCGACCCCGCCGATCGACCTCGATGACGCTCACCTCGAAGTCACCGTTACGCCGTCGGCGTCTGCGTTCTACGCCGGAGAGACCTTTTCAGCAGTCATCACGTTGCGAAACACGCGTATCCCCCCTCACCTGCGTTCGCTCGATGGTACCGTGCAGCCCTCAACGTCGCGTCCTCACCCCACGCATCTATTACCGTTACAGAAGCGGTCATCAGGAGGCGCAGCAAGCCCAGCCAGTCCCGGAACTCCGACCTTCTCCCCAGATGGGAAGTGGAGAGGGGAGCATGCTCGTAGGCCGAGCGGCTTGGGACACACACGAAGAAGCCAGAGCTTGGCTCTCGACAAGAGTGTCAGCTCACAGGAGATGATCTGGGCTTTGGGAGGGGGGGATCGGTCAGGTAAGTGATATCTGCAGCGCTAGCGTCAGTAACAGACTAACCGTCAGAGCCTTCGACGCCTCTTCCCCCACCACTACCGACACGCCGGACACCTACCATTCCCTTATCGCACCCGCATGCGCGTAAGGTCTCCGTTGCAAGCACCGCAGCCTTCAATTCGCCGAATCCGGACGAATCCAGGTTCCCATCCTCTACACCTCCGCTTCAGAGTGATAGCGAGACGTCAACAGAGTTACGATCTGGCAGCTCGGAGCGTCTTGACTCCCTCAAGGGGCCATCACCGCTCGATGTCTCGCGCAGTTCCATGCGACTGTCTCCGAGCCCGACACCATCGTTACCTTACGTTGCCGAAGAGTCCCCCACGCGATCGACGCCGAGAACGTCGCCCGTGAAAGACCCTGGTCGGTTGTTCACGCCAGACCTACCAACGCCTGCAGGGTCGCCTGGGGTACCGTCACCGGCATCGATGCATTCGACACTGTCAAACGGCAGCGACAGACGGCGCCAACGGCCACACCACGCCCGTTCTCCAACCTACCACCACACCGCGTTTGGAAACATCGACGCTCCTCCCCTGCACCCTCAGCTGCGCACAAAGCCTGTCTCCCAGGTTGGTACGACTACGGTGCTGTGGGCGCATGCACGCCTCATTGCGCGGTTCGCCCCTTCTACGTCATACATCCCGCCTGATCCGCTACTGCCACTTCGATCGCGACTGTTACACCAGCCTATCGGCTCTGGTTCGCTGATTCCCTCAACGGAACAGGACAAGAGCACGTTAGGGTCCCGATGGGCGCTGAACTTTGGCACTGGTACTATCGGCCACCAGACCCGGCCCAGCCTTACGGGAAGCCTGTTTGGGTTGGCGAAGAGCATGGTCGGAGGTGCAGCAGGTGGCAGTCTTGAGGAGGAGAGAAGACGTGTGTGGAACACACACGATTTGCCCGTCCTGGAGACGACTAGAAGCCTGATGGGCGTGGACATCAAGCTCGGGGAGGGAGAAACGAAGGAGTGTGGGTAGCTCACCCGAGGGTGAAAGGCTGACGTGACAGATGTGTACACACTGCAGCTCCCGACGTCGCTCCCGCCAGCATTCAAAGGCAAGGCTATGCGATTCTCCTACGAGCTCGTCATCTCACTGAACGTGTCGCTACCCGGAGGAGGGAAGCGTCAGCGGACAAAGGAGATCTCCGTCCCAGTACGGATATGGCCCAACGTGTCTCTCCCACATCCCCTCAGCACGTACAACATCCTGGACCCTGTTATCCAGACAAAGGAGGAGGGCGTGATTGTGGAACAGACGCCGGACGCGAAGACGCCACTGTCACGGCGGCGCAACACCGGCCCGAAAGAACTGCCTCAGCCGAAACCCGACTCTCTCGCCGCGTACGCCCGGCAGCTCATGGACACGGTTGAGCCAGCGGCCGACGGACATATCCCGGTGCCGCCCTCGCCTAGCAAGCCATTCAACCCCCTGACACCAAAGACGTCGACCAGGACAAACAAGTCACCGACGAAGGCCGATTTCTTTCTGTCGCCAGAGCCCGAGCGGACACAGGTGCGCCCCCGCTCGACCAGCATTGTGGCTGGTGACGACGAGCTCGTAGAAGAGACGCAGAAGTGCGGCGAGGTGGTTCAAATCTTGTCGCGTCACAGTCCTAAAGGTAAGCAAGGTAGACAGGTCCGGAAGCTGACCTCAAGCGTCGTTCGATATCACGAAGGACGGAGAAGTCGTCGCCGTCCTAACGCTGATCAAGACCGCGTACCGACTCGGCGAGACGGTGACTGGCGTGGTGACGTTCAACGAGCCAAAGGCGACCGGACGTGTGATCAAGTTCTCGGCCTATCTCGAGACACACGAGCTGATCCCCGAAACCCTGCTGCCGCCGAGTGCGAGCGAGGCAGGGCGAGTGAAACAGCCAGACCTGCGGCGCGTGCACGCCGAGTTCCGCTCGAGCTACGCGGTGCACACGTCTCGCACGCCGTTCAGCCTCGACATTCCCTCGGACGCCACTCCTGCCTTCGGGTTAGTCGCGGGCAGCGAGGGCCGGCACGGCGGTCTGGAGTGGCGGCTCAAGCTCGCGTTCCTGGTCGCGTCGCCAGAGGAGTTCGACGCAGACGAGTACTCCGAGGAGGACTACGCTGCGCTCGAGGCGTTAGAGTCCGTGGACGCGCCGCCTCCGCCAAAGCCGATAGCTGAGCCCGAGGTGCTCTCGTTAGGTACCAGTTGAGGGCGACTGCGACAACGGGCCGTACACTGCGGCTCCCGGACTCGCGCCCTACTTTGTCCGCGACGGCGAGTGGAGCGAGAGCGAGACGCAGACGGTGCAGTGCGAGGTGCCCATCCAGGTGCTCGCGGGCAACACGGCGTTCGTCGTTAGACCAAGCAACTTTACGGTGTAGCGCGACGCTTCAGTTTAGCAAACACATAGATGCATTCCATTAGACATATCGTGCGAGTGGCGAGCAAGCGAGCAAGCGAGCAGGGGGAAGAGAGGGAGTAAACTAGAGACTGAGATAACGTCAGCAACACATCCCTTCACGCAAAACGAGAAGAAAAGGAGGGATTTCAGAGAACCTGGAAACAGCATAGCCGCATGGGCTGATACAGATGGCACTTCCTATTTTTCACAGATGTTGTCATCACAGTGGTCGACGTCAAGCGCTGGGGGCGCGGGCGTCTAAAGAGGTGAGGGGGGGTGGACACTTACGATTAGAGAAGAGGCTGCCAGGGGCGAACAGAACTGGCAGCACACAAAGTGGAGAGGACGACAGACAAGAGTAAACACAAGAAAGAGTGTACACCGGACCAAAATTCTTGGGCCCATGCGGGCCCTGGTTATGTACGCGCCGGGCTGCGCTGGCTGGCCGAGCTGGGCCTCGCACCCTCCCGCACCAGATGGTCTAGGCCGGCTTTGGCTGGCTCGTGCGCGCATGCGCGTGTATGTGTGCCCGTCGATCATCGTTAGTTGCCGCCACACAGACTGAATAGGCACATATTCCCGCAGCACTGGCGATATTTCCGTCCCTTGCTGTTCTGGCTGGTTGGCCGCGTAGGCTATAGGCGGGCGAGGCCAGGCGGGGAGAGAGATCTCGATTGGTCGCGGCCCACAAGACTCGCCGCCAATCCTCACCGTAGAGCCCGAGCCCGCAAAGCCTTTCTGGCTGGCTCGCACCCAAAAATCGATACCTCGCACCAAAGCGGACATCCCCAAATCTCCGCAGGTACAGAGAAGCCACTATATAAAGCGAAAATGCAGCCAAACTTGGATTTCTTCACCTTATCGACGACGAACCGCATCGCCGTCGCCCCTACGATGGGGGACGACTTGCTACCACTTGGCATCGGTTCTGATCGTAGAGCAACTTACCTCATAATCGCTTCGCTTCCTTTACTACTATACCGTGGATGGACGGAGTTTCATGAGGGGTAGACATTTTTCTCTTCTCTCCTACTGGACTTTTAACCTTTGATGAACAACACTATTCCCTTCTGCTTCTCTGCACTTTTGGAACTACTGACTGTCTAGTGCGAGTGGTGTGTGTGTCAGTCTGTGCTGGATGCTGGAACGGCTGTTTGTTTGTTTGCTGGCTCAGTCGTCGCTCGCCGCGCTTGTGCTCTTCTGTCTGCACCAAGCAGTTTGGCTGACATCGAAGCCGAACGGAATCAGATCCATGACGCGAGCCTTCCTTGCCTTCCTCGCCGCCTTCCCCGCCTCCACCAGACGTCACATTTGCAGGGTTCGACCGCATAACGGGTGTCACAGTGCGCACACAACTACCACATTATAACACAGCGCCTTTCTCACCAGCGCCCACTACATCACACAAGCCGCGCAATGTCGAAGGTACCGACCCCGAAGCGGCGCGCGAGCCCGCCCCCGCGGGTCTCGGAGACGACGCATCTGAACTCTCCCGGGAAGGGCGCAGCGCCTGCTCCCGCTCCCGCCCCGGAGAGGAGGAAGACGACAGCGACAGCTCTCGTGTACGGCATCCTGCTGGGCTTCCTCTACTTTGCGATCAACAAGTATCAGGATGGCTGGACGCTGAATACGGTCCTTGACGGAGAGGTCAAGGGCCACGCACCGTTCGATGACGGACGGAAGGAGACCGCACCTCGCGAGTTTGTCAAGCCCGTCAGCGACGCACTGTTCCACACCAACGTCATGCTCGGTAACGACGGGTGAGTCGCCACTAAATTATGTCGAAGCAAGCTGCATGTTTGCCTTCGGAGCTGACACCAGACCCGAGCCAGACCTCTCCGGCGGCATGATCCCGGCCGTCGCGCCGCCGTTCGCGATGACGCGATGGACGCCGCAATCGCGCCTGAACTGTAAGTTGTTGAGACGTCCTTGAACTAATGGCAGACGTCTCGATGTGTCCGTACAACCAGACAGACACAACGCTCTCCGGGTTCATCGGTACGCATCAACCCGCGGTGTGGATGGGCGAGTCGGGCCCTGTGCAGGTGCACGCCGGCATTGGGCCGGTCATCACCGACTTCCTGCAGCGCGCCATGCCCTTCAAGCGCAAGAACGAGTACGCCAGCGCCAACTACTACTCCAACCTCCTGCATGGGTACCACGGTGATGTGCGTGCCGAGTTGTCGGCCTCGAGCCGTGTCGGCCACCTCCGCTTCACGTTCCACCCGAACAGCCATCGTGTCGACCCGTATGTCGTGCTCGACGCAAGCCGGCGCAGCGTCTTCACCAACGACCCTAACAATGTGACCTACCCCCTCGGATGGGTTCGTGTCGACACAGAACGTAACGAGATCTACGGCTGGAATGATGAGCGCCAGGAGTAAGAGCTTCCTAACGATCGCTAGTTGACAACCGCAGCAAAATCCTGCTCTCCGAGGAGATCCCAGCGAAGGGGTTCAAGGGGTACTTTGTTGCGCGCTTCAGCGAGCCCATTGCCAAGGGCGGCATCACGTGCAACGGTCTGCCATATGCTGGTCTCGAGGCGGAGAGCAACCTGCTGAGCGGATGGGCGATCTTCCCTCGCGACACAAAGTCCGTCGATGTCCGCATCGGCGTCTCGTTTATTAGCATCGAGCAGGCACGACGCAACATTGACCTTGAGATCCCAGACGGACAATCGCTGGCGAAGACATCACGACAGACTCGCGAGGCGTGGGCTGAGAAGCTTGACAGGCTCACTGTCTCTGGCGCCACTCCTCAGAACAAGACGGTACTCTACACCGGCTTTGCGCACACGCTCGTGTACCCTTACGAAGTGTCCGAGAACGCGGGCACAAAGGAGGAACCCAAGTGGAAGTACTACTCGGGATACCTGGACAAGGTTGTTTCAGGCGTCTCGTACTCCGGTTACAGCATTTGGGACACGTTCCGTGCGACTACAGCTTGGCAGCTGCTGGTTGCGCCCGAGCGTTCCGGCCCCATGATCCAGAGCATGCTCCAGGACTACGTGCAGGGCGGCTGGATGCCGATGTGGAAGAACATTGTCGAGACGAACATCATGGTGGCGACGCACGCCGATTCCATCGTCGCGCAAGCGCTGAACGCGGGCGTGACTGGGTTCGACAAGGCATTGGCATACGCGGCCGTCATGAAGAATGCGTTCGTGCCGCCGGATCACGACGTGGAGATCCGCTACTGGGACAGGCAGCAGCACACGCCCCAGGAGGTGCGCGCCGGCTTGACAGAGTACATGAAGAACGGCTGGGTCGCGAACGACCGGCACAGCGAGGCCGGCTCGCGCACGCTCGACTACGCGTACGACGACCACGCCGCCGCCATTGTCGCCCGCCACAACGGAGACGAGCACAACGCGACACTCCTCGAGAAGCGGTCCAAGAACTACAAGAACATCTGGAACAAGCGCACCGGCTTCATGGAGGCGAGGAACGAGGATGGATCCTGGGCCGGCGAGTGGGAGGGCTGGTGCGAGGGCGACCACTGGGCGTACAGCCTGACCGTGATGGTGAGTGTGCTTGGGGCCAGCTATTGAAAAGTCCTTGGAGCTGACAAACAGCACGACATTCCCGGCCTCGTCCAGCTGATGGGCGGCAAGGACAAGTTCGAGAAGTTTGCCGATGCGCACTTCAACGGCGGGCACAATCTGCACACAAACGAGCCAAGCCACCACATTGTGAGCTGCAACCCACCTTCACAAGCTAATCCCAGCCCTACGTGTACGCCCTGGCCGGCATCCCCTCCAAGACGCAGCACTGGGCCCGCTCCCTCGCTGAGTCCGAGTACAACCACACCGCCCTCGGCCTGAGTGGGAACGAGGACTGCGGGCAAATGAGCGCCTTCTACCTCTTCACAGCCCTGGGCTTCTACCCCGTCGACCCAGCTGGGGGTGAGTACGTGATCGGCGCGCCATTGTTCGACAAGCTCGACCTCCGTCTCCCAGCGGCGGACTGGACGCCCGGCGGCACGCTGAAAGTGAGGGCCAGGGGAGTCAGTAATGAGAAGCAGTACGTTAGGAGTCTGGAGGTGGACGAGAGGGCGTGGCGCAGGATCACGATTGGTCACAAGGACATCATGAAGGGCGCCAAGCTCAGGTTCAGTATGGCCAAGGAGCCGCAGAAGTGGCCCGAGAAGTGAGCTCGTAGTTTGTCTTGAGATAGTTGTGTGCAGTTATGTACGAGAAGATTGAACCGTTCTAGTTGCGGTGGTGTGGCACTTTTGGCACTTTCTGGCCTGATGAGGGTTTTTTAGACTGAGAGCTAAGCCGAGGCTAGGAGGCTAGTCGGTGCGATCTGTGCCTCGAAACTTGCTAGTCTGGCTGCATACTTGGTTCCATTGACGGAGGGGGTTGCGCGCTCGCGCGCTCTGAGCTGTGCGGCACGGGTGCTCACTATGCTCTAGTCGAGCGGTGACTCGGGTCTCGTTGGAATGTTCAGTTACCAACGACCTGACACCGGTCCGTGTTTCATCTCGCTCTCCATCAGCTCCACCGATTCATATTCGTATACGTAAAGGCACATCCCGAACGACTCTGCATTCCATACAGCCCATAATCTGATGGGGCACATGCACACACGTGAATGCTTATCGGGGGGCGGGGGCTGCTTATCTATCTTTTTGGGTCAGAGTTGCCCGCATGTTGGCTTTCTCCTGCCCTCTCCTTTGCTTCCTCACCCCCTGAGTTCTAGAGCCAATCCAGAGACCAGGTTTATGCTCTACGCTGCATTGCATACACATTATACTGTCTCTACGGGGGATTCGTACACATGTAAAGAGGTTGCTAGGCTACAGTGGAGGGGTTGTCTAGTAGTGGATAGGTGACTGTCTGTATTTTTCTTCTCTCTGACTTCTGATTATTGGTACAGTGGTTGATGGGTCCCGAGATTGTCCACGACACTTTTCTCCGCTCCTCCTCCCTCCCGTCCTGCCGCAGGTTGCTTTTGCTCGCTCTAGAACCCAATCTTCTTGAACAGCACATCCAGCGACGAGAGCGAGACCGGCTTCACGAGGTACCCGTCCACGCCGGCGTTGAAGGCGGTGCGCTTGTCCTCGCCCGTCGCGAGGCCCGTCAGTGCAAAGATCTTGACGTGCGTCGGGTCGTGAGCTCGGCTCGACTTGGGCGGGTCCCGTGTCGGCGGCGTGTCCTCAGCGTTACTGGTGTCCGCGCCCTTGCCCGAGATCTCGTTGCCCATGAGCTTAGGCTTGCTGTCGCCGTTCGGCGACTTGACGCAGTGGCGCCGCGATGCCTCGATCGTGCGAATCATGCGCGTCGCCTCGAGTCCATCCATGATCGGCATGTTGATGTCCATCAGGATCACATCCCAGTGCGATGGTGGCGTGTCGCGGAACAGCTGCACGCCTTTCGCACCGTCGACGGCTTCCGAGTACCCAAAGCCCTTCTTCCGCAGGAAGGCTGTCAGGACTCGCCGGTTGATTGCGTTATCCTCGACGACCATAACACGGGGGCGGCTCTGTCGTCGCAGCGCCGCGAGTGCGGGCGTCATCGTGACCGCACGCAGCATGGCACCGCCGTCACCTAGTGGAACCGTCGAATTACCGGAAGTGGACGACCCCGGGGATGACTCGGCCGATGCGAGACTGGAAAGCTCGTCAGACGGAGGGCTGTGGCCATTGATCTTCAGGCCGTCGTTTGTCGCGCCGCGTGAGCCCAGCGGCGGCCGGACGGGGCGTCGATTGCTCTTGGCCTCCTCCGAGTGACGGCGGCTCAGAGTCGCCTGTGCCTTGAACTGCGGATGAGTTAACACACTGAAACCAGGCGTGTCTCTCATCGTCGGGTGGTTCGCCAAGCTCAGAGGCTCGGGAGTTCCGAGTCGGTCGCTGTTGCCGTTGGCCAGCGGAGAAGGGGTCGCCCCGGCCGACAAACCCGGGGCCTTGCTCCTCGGTAAGGGGGCAGACTCGGCTGGGGAAGTAGCGCCATTCGAACGCGACGCCTTCGCCCAGTCGACCGCGTCGCGCATTTCCTTCATGAACAAGCACGGCGCAAGTGGCTTGTGCCACAGACCGATGTGGCCCTCTGTCGCTGCAATCCGCCGGATAGCTTCCTTGTCCTGACCCTTAATCGAACTGAGGACAATGAGAGCTCGGTTGTGCAGGACGTCCACGACTTCTGGAATAAGGGCATACGTCTCGTTCGCAAGCACAATGTCGGCCTGTCGCAGATCATCGACAACCTTGAAGCCAAGGGCGTTCGAGTACTGCGTCATGACCTCGGAAAGTAAGCGGTGTCCGCGGTGGTCAGGGCTGAGACCGATGAAGGCGACAGCGAAGCCGCTGCCGAGTTCGGGATCGAAGGTCGTCATGATCGGGTTTGACTTTGTCATTTCTTCCTGCTCGTTCGGGTTCAGAAGATCCACTTCGAACGTGACCTTGATCTCCGTTCCGACGCCTTCAGCCGACCAGACCTCGAGATTGCCGTTCATACCCTCGGATCGGACGATTGTGTTGACAATCGCGAGGCCGAGGCCGGTTCCCGGTTGCAGAGGATTCTCCTGAGAGAAAGGCTGGAACAGCTGGTCCTTCAGGAACGACTTGCTAATACCCTTGCCAGTGTCAACAACACTGAGCTCGAGCGGGATACGGCGAGCCTCTGGCGGGTGCGGCAGCTCGCGCAAGGCAACCTGAACGTATCCTTCCTTAGTGAATTTGACCGAGTTGCCGTACAAGTTCATGATGATGCGTCGGAGGCCACCTGGCTCGCAGACGACGTTCCATCCGCCTTGTCGGAACCCGATGTCCAGCACAGTTTCGACGTTGGCGAGGTTGCTGCTGATGTTCATGCGCTGATCGTGTGGGACGAGTCCCATCGGTACAGGGGCGTAGTATGATCCAAGATCGGATTCCGCCTCCCCCATCTGCATTAAACGGGCACGCTGACCCAGCCAACAACTCTCGACGGTCGAGTGAAGAAGCTCGGCAAGGTTGACAGTCTGCTTCTGGATCTGCCTGCGCGAGTTGGTTCCATTCTTCGAGTCGGCGCTTAGCTTGGTAAAGTCGAGAACGTGATTGACCGTGTCGATCAGCTGCAGACCACACGTGCGGACAGTGGACAGGAACGCTTCCTGGTTCGCGTCCAGCTTCGTGTCGGTCAGCAGTTCGGCAGCAGCGAGAATACCGTGTAGCGGTGTGCGCAGCTCGTGGCTGACCGAAGAAATCAGAACACTCTTGGATCGGTTGGCGAGTGCCATGCGCCGCTGCAAAACGGCAGACAGAATGATGACACCGATGGCACGCAAGAACTGCAGTTCGTACCCTTCCAGGAACTGCTTCCCCTTGTCGTGTGTGTGGGCACAGATCATGGCGAACGGTTGCTGGTCCATGTCGAGGAGGGGCACCACCATGCCGTACTTGAGCGATGGAGGGAAGACATATCGGATCCAGGTCGGCACAATGTTCTCGTAGATGCGTCCGTCTCGGTTCTCCCCAAGGAACTTGGACATGCGCTGATGCTCCTCAGCCGTGAGAGGTCGAGTGCGCGGCTCATCTGGCCCCGTCGAAGCCAGTATGGGGAAGGCAGTGACAGCGCCGAACGATTCGGCCATCTCATACCCAGAAGCACTGGAACCAGAGAAGGGATTCGCGTGGTACACCGTATGCTGGTTGCCAAGAGCGTCGGTGCTCTGCAGTCGCTCAAACTGACTGATGTCCAGGATGCTGCAGCCGTCGAGGTCGAGCGTCTTGCTGATGAGCTTGGCAGCTCGCGAATAGACCTCTGTCATGCGAGATGTGGACGTTAACGCGGAGGTGTTGAGCTTCTCGTCGATCGTGAGGCAGTCTCGGGCGAACTTCTCCATCGAGGTCTGGATCTTGCCGCGAGTGCGCAATTGAAGCTGCTGTTAGCTAGGTTTGCCAAGGGACGACGTCAAGCTGGGGAATGAACTCACCTTGTCTCGCCAGAGCTCCAGCTCGCGCATGACGACCATTGCCAACTCCTTGAGGATTAACCGCGAGCGTGGTGGGAAGTCATCCCACGGTTTGTCGTCAATGAGACAAAGTGCGCCGAGATTGTGCCCGTCCGATGTGCGGAGAGGAGCACCGGCGAAGAAGCGAATGTTGGGTGCGGCGATGACGTGGGGGTTGCGAGCAAAGCGCCAGTCCTTCAAGGAATCGAGGACCACCATCGGCTCGTCCGTGTTGCCGAGGATAGTATGCGAACAGAAGCCCGTAACTCTGGCCGACTGCGACAACTCCAATCCAGACGTAGACTTGTACCAGGACGTGTCGGAATCGAGCAACGACATGACCACCATCTTGGTATTGAACATGAGCTTGCAGATGTGCGTGATCCGATCAAAGTTGGCGTCCTTGGCAGTGTGCAGAATGTTGAAGTTGTACAGAGCTTTGCGTCGGTCGAGTTCTCTCGGACCCATGGGAGCGGGCAAGAAACCGAAGCGCCGGTAGAAGATGGCCATTTCAGTCGGATGGGTGATCGTTGGGAAGTCCTCAATGAAATGGGCGTACTGAGGCATCGAGCGGAACTCTTCCACTGGATCCACGGTCGGCGGTTCAAAGACTGGACGGCCGTCCTCCTCGTCGTCTGTCGTGTCCATTTCCGCCACGGAAGCCGTCGAACGCTCCTCTCTGGGACCCAAAGTCATCTGCACAAACGTGTCGATGACGGTGTCGTCGTCGGCAACCTTCTCCTCGTCGATCTTGCGCGGGATGCCGCCTTCGGCCTGCATGGCAGGAAGCATAGCGCCAGTGTGGGGAAGGCCTTCGGAGAGCTTGCGGGGTGGTGGCTGTTGGGTTGGTCCAAACGGGTCCACGTGCTCGCGTTCTGGATGAGGGAGTGAGAAGACGACCTTTGCCGGGTTGGCCACCGAGTTGCGTCCATAAAAGCCCTCGGATGGCAACGATCCCACGGCGGCAGAATCTGGTTGCTGAAACGCTGCCCACTGCATGTCGAGGGGCACTGGGGGCGCATTCGTTGATGTCGGCGATCTCAGGTCAGAGTCATTTGGCGGTGCTGGATGTCTGGAATGGGAATGTGGCGCAGGTCTAAGGACGTCCGTGCTGAATCGGCCAGACGGGCCTTGAGGGGGCTGCGGGGTGTAGTTCGGATTCCACATTCCGGCCGCATACGCGACGCAGAAGCACTGCCAGTCCGCCTTCCCATTGGCGCCTAAACTGAGTTGCGGGGGGAGGCCATCTGCGGCGATGCGTCGGGAGCGCTCGCTGTCGGCCGGTGGGATTTCGTCAGAACCCAGGGTCTGCGTCTTGCCAAAGTCTGATTGCGACCTCTTCGGCGCCCCGTTCGGGCGCTGGGGGTGCACGCGCCGGGGTGACGGCGCATCGGGCGCAACAGACACAACGCGTGTCTTAGGCGAGCCCGGTAGGGCGCCGCCGAATGGCGACGCCGATGAGTCACCGCGGTTTGAGTCGAGGAAGTGACCCCTTGTCTGGAACGCGACGGCGGGATCGTCATCGTCGGTCGGGGTGGAAGGGTGAGACCCATCATGCTGGGCGGGCTCTGGCAACGGGTCGGGTGAATCGTCATAGAGCTCCCGAGGGTCGTCGACCTCGAGCTCGGGAGTGTGCTCGTCGGACTCGGGAGTTGTATGCGGGGAAGGCGATGGTTGGCTTTGAGATGGTGCATTTGGATCTCTCGGGGAATGAAACTGGACAGGAGCAGGTCCGATAGTGATGTGATGGGATTTAGGATCGGACCGCAGCCGGTGAAGGAAGTCGACTCCACTGGGAGGCATCAACACACCCGACGACGACGACGACGACGACGACGACTCCTCAGACATACTCGTCGTCATGCGGCGGTCGTGCTGAGGAATGACGACAGGCGTATTGGTTGCAAGAGTCCGATACAGAGATGATGATCAGGCAGCGTGGGGCATGGAACTTTCAAGGCGATCCGAGTTGTCGTATGGCGTGCAGTCGCGATACGATGTAGTTGCAGTCGAGCACGATGGGAGAGGGCACTGTATCGCGCATAGGCCAGACGGATCTTCTGAGCAGTGGCGTCGGTGTTGCGTCCTTTGTACTCGGGGAGGAGGGAGGAAGGGCGTCAACAGGCTGGGTAGCAAGAGGAAGGTGTCATGCGAGACGGGAGATGCTGTCGATCGGTAGTCGTCGCTCGGGCGGCGGGCGTGCAGTAGTGACGGACGGAGGCACAGCTGTGATGCCAATGTGTCGAAAGTTGAGCCCAGTCGTCGTGCGGTTGCGTGTTGATCTGGGTTGACGTCTGTCAGAGGACGCGCTCGAGTGAGATTCGCGAAACTCGTGCAACCGTGCAGAGCGCGCAGCTGACAGTCACCAGGCTTGGACTGGAGGCCAGGGTTCCTAAGCGAGGTAAAGGCCTGAAGGGCACGGCGATGGCGGTCCGGGTGTCGGGATTAGATTGGGCGGCGGTGAGGGTTGAACAAGGGTAATGTCGATTTAGGCGTTAGGATGAGAGAGCGCCGAGGAAGACGAGTGAGCAGTGAAGCGAAGTGTCGATTGATGATTGAATGATGATGGTTCAGTGGTGGTCGGCCCAGGAGTAGCGAGAGGCTGCGAAGTGTACGATGTAGAGTATAGTATCAAGAGAGAAATGTGCTGCGTGCACTGTGTTTTGGTGGAGTAGTGGCCGTAGTGTCGTGTCTGGCTGGGTAACCAGGCAGGCGGGGGGGCCGATGGGACGTGCAGTGTGTCAGACACAATGTGCAATGGCGGCACAGCGCCCAACGAGGCGTAGTCGCGAGTAGGGGTTAGACTGTCGATAGAGCGTTCTGCGATGGGTGGTCGTCTGTGGCGGGGTTACCAGGAATGTAGGCGGTAGCAGCTGAGGGATCGAGGGAGCGACAATGACAAGGTGTAGTTTAACTAGGGACGGGTGCGCGTGAGGGGTGAGGAAGTGGGAGCTTGAGATTGCGCAAGCGTAAGCGCGACGCATACGCAGCGGAGTGCTGAGCGTCAGGCAGGAGAAGTCGGGGTACAGGAAGACGCTCGCAGCAGGTAGCAGGCAATCGTCTACAGTGCGGAATCGTGCGCAGAACCGCACCGGGGAGGGGGAGGGGACCCAGGATCTGGAATACGGCTGAGGGCGTCTGTCTATCTTGGAGCATGGAGTAGTGACGACAGACAGCTGATAGCGCGGCGGCGAGCAACGCTCAGGTGCTCAGGTCTTCTTCGTCGGACAGGGTCTCAGGGAAACAGGAGCCAAACAGGGACGGGGCTTTCCTGACGCTCAGGGTCCGTGTTGCTAGATGGAGCAGGGCTGCCGCGCAGCCGGCCGACTGTAATGTTATTTTCACTAATGGTCTCAAGACCAAGCAACCCAACCCTCGGACCAAGCAAGACCTTGGTAATTGGTAGCCGGCCAGCCATGCATTCTCGCCCTGCCCCAATCGTGACTTAATCTGCGCCCCGAGGCTCTGTAATTGTGTTTCATGCAGCGAACGGCGCCTCTGATGCTACTGGCTGCCACTGCTCAAAGCGCAGTCAGTTGGACCCAGATTCACTCGGATGCTGAACTGGACCTGAACCTTGGCTCATGAGGCGCAAGCCGCCTCAGGTTGACGCCGTTAGGCCGGCATCTCCAGGCTGCACGGCATGAGCGGGGTTGTGATGAGTGGCGGGTGTGAGACCTGGGAGAAGCTGGTGTTGGCTGGCATGGCTGGAGGATCGGAGGAAGACAATCTGCGCTTGGGCCACATGTCCTTGCGCGATGCGCGGATTGGCGAGTCTGGCCCCATACCCAAGGCATGTTGATGGATCATCGCACCGCCGCCAGATCTGGCAACTTGCTTTACCCCTTTCCCAGTGTTTTCAGTCAGTGCTCAGAGTGCGGCGGCGGCGCTCGGCGTGCTGTGGCTGTGGCGGTATTCATCGCTTATTGTTCTCTCACTGTGGCTGATGTAACCACTTGGAGCTCCCTGGGCGCCGTGGAAACGGGCCGGTTACTTCCATGCGTAACCACTTGCTTCTCTGAGTGAGGGGAGAGTTGGTGGAGATGGTGGGTGTTTTTAGTCTGAAGTGGTACGACCGGAAAGTGGCAGTGGGAGTCCGCCAGTGTGAAAGTATGCGCCTCGGACGGCGCCGAGCTTTGGTGAGCCAGACACTATGCTGGGGCAAGCATCGCCGAGACGCTAAGGATGCGCAGGTCGGAGTTGGCACAGTGATACCCGTTGGGCGGGGCCGACGGCGAGCGCCGACAACGGCAGCGGCGCGGAGAGGAAGGCTGCAGCGGTCCGACAGGCTGTCGGCACCGGCGCTGTCCCACATCGGACCTGACGTGGGGAGACTGCCTGCGGACTCCACCAGAGTCCGGGCCCGTATGCGGAGTGGGGTTGCCAGATGTCAGCCCGACTCCGCTGCCTGACACCGACGCCGGGTGGGGACGCCTTCCTCCGCGCGGCGACGGGGCTGGACGGCGGTGATCGGTGAAATCGAGCCTAGTGAACTGGCCCCTCATCGCTGTGACGTTCCAGGCACACACTGTGTACCTTCATACCTCGATGTTTCTGTGATGCAACTCAGTTTCCACTTTATGCGCATCTCAACGCAGATTCATGATGCAAGACATTGCAACGTTACATCACGCCTACATCCAGGATGGCGTGCCTGTCCCTCTCAGCTGGGGCAGCTGCCGTGATCTGGTCGGCATGCCGGATTCCCGAACAGTGTTCCGGTCGTCCAGTTCTGTTATTACTTGGGTCGTGCAGGTAGACGAGCTTGCTGCGCATTCGAAATCAGCATGCCGTGTTTAATCTGCAGAGCAACCCTGCAGGCGTGCACGACCGAGTCTGGCCCCCGAACCTCAGGAGATCAGGAGCGATCAGGAGCCTTCCCCGTCTTGCCCGACGCCGTCATATCCGTTGCCAACATCGCCCGAGCGTGGGGGAGCTCGTGTGTTTCTTTGGGTCGTCGGCCAGTGGAGCGCCCGAACAGCTGCCCGTACCTTTGCGTGCCTCCTCGCGAGCTTGATATCGATGCGCTTCCGGAGCGACTTCTCGGCGAGTATGCACACGTGTCCGTACGCACCGAACGTAAATCCCGGCATTGCAGAGTATGCACTCCGGTGGAGCAGCCAGCAAAGTGCGGTGCATAGTGGGGCCGGTGACTACCCCGAGCCCGCCGAACCTATCCCGGCATAAGCCCTGAGCAGACCCGGCAACCAAAGCATGGCTTCGTATCGGCGACCTCGGTCTCTCCGCGCGGAAGAGAGAGAGCATGACACCAGTGCGCCGAGCCGAACAAGGAGCGAGTCCAGCGGACCAGCAGCATGCTTCATTAATAACCCAACCCAACTGAGCGGCAGTCAGCTGTCAGATGGATTGGCTAATTAATGAAAAGCACGCAGAGTTCATTTTCGCGCTCCCCTGTTCCCGATTAAGCACCAGGCTGCCGAGACGTAGATAGAGCCGGCGTTTGTGTGCAGAGTCGGAGATGCATAATGCGGGCAACTCGGCACGTGCACAAACAACGGCTGAACGGACCTCGGTGCATGCATCGGTCACTGTGCATGACCGCTCGCATGACACCGACCTGCCAACCAACTGCAGTACAGCGGATTCCCCACTTTACCCACTCTGAGCAGGATGGCAGGGCGGGCTGCGGTATGCGGCGCTGACACTCTGTATGACGTCAGTCACTGTTGACAACTCCGTTGGAACTGCACCCTTCAGGTTTGAGACACACCGAGCTCGAGCGCCGAGAGCAGTGCGCAGTGGCAGCAAATGCAGCACGCGATTAATCCAGAGATATTCCAGAATCCAGTAGCGTCTAGTGCTCCGTAGCAGAGGAGACGCTGGTTATCCTGGGGGGAGCTGGGAGCCGGATGTTTCGTGAGAGACCAACCTGCCACGCTCCGCAGTTGTGTGCCGCATTCCGGCAAGTAGATCTGGAGGCCCTCCTCTCCCATGTTCCCGTCCGTCGCCACCGCTCTCGACTGCGGAAGACCCAGTATAGGTGAAGGGGCAAGGGGGTCGGAATGCGGCGGCAGCGTGTCTAGGGCAGGGCCGTGCATTCGCTGCCATGTCCGAGGACTCACATGCCGCGTGCCGAATGTCAAGGTTTGAAAGGACCGATCTCTTTCTTCTCACCCAATCGTGCTCATGGAAACTGAGATCCTCCAGGGCACATGAACGGCGGAGGCCAGGGAGAAGGAAATAAGTGCGGAATGTAACACGCGAAACTGACCCGACGAGCCATGCCAGTGTCACTTGTGCCACACTCCGAACCTCCCGTCTCCGGGCGTCTCACCCGGACGGGAGCCGTGGGACGGTCTCGGGGCTGAACGGCCAGTGCCTCGGTGCGCAGCACCGAGCCCGTCAACTCCGGCGCCTCCGCAGGCTGAGGTTACTAATTCGCGCAATCCGCTTGGTCGCACACCCATTCCGTTAAACTCTGAGCGGAATGGCTGCCTGACAATCGATTGTGACGCCGTCTCACTCCACATCCCCACCTGTGTCCTCGGACATGGTGCGGTGTGCAGCAGTGGAATAATGCCGATATTCTTGAGCTCGCCGCATTCATCATTCGGGGGCCTTCATCATGGCCGTGCCGGAGCTGCGGGCATCGGTCTAGACTTGTATCCTAACACGTCACAGAGTGCCTCATCACCGTCACTAGTAGTTCGAAAGAGTCACGTTGGTTTGTCCATTGCAACTGAACAGCAGCATTGCTTTCCCCGATCCCTGTAAGCTCGTAGAAATTAGCCTCTTCGTCAAGTCCGAACTATGCCCTCTTCCGCGCCCGCCCACTACTCGGGTCAACGAGCATTGATATCTGATCTGATCGCTCTCGTCACGCCTGCAATCTGTCCAGAGTTGGGTTAAGGTCTTCATCTCTTCAAATGGCTTATTATCGCATTACTTTGAAGCTCGGTAGAATGCCAACGTGACATTTTGATGACCTCCGATAACAGCCCAAGTGCCACACGCGGTGCCAGCCTCCCGTCATCCGGACGACGCGCTCGACATGTACCGCCGCAGCGCGTACAAGCTACGGCCCGTCCGCAGCGAGATCTTGCGTTCCACGTTCCGCCCTCGCCTCCCCTGTGTATCCTCGGTTATGGCACATTTCGCACTCTGAGTTATCCTTTCCCACCAACAGTTCAGGTCACTTGTTCGCTTTCCACATTGCCGATCCACACTGACCGAGGGATCCAGCAGAACTCGCGCATCCCATCGTCCTCGTCATAATCACAAACTAGACATTGCGATCCGATTGCTATCGTGAAGCGAATGACTCTTGGATTGGGTGTTGCACATTGGCGCAATAATCGAATTATTTCTGAATTGTCGCGTCGAGTGCCGAACACGAGTTCGAAGCGGCATTCTCTCGCCTTTGCTCTGATATGTCTGCATCCCTTGCACTACGGACTTCTACAACATTATGCCCAGTCATTGATCCTCTCATGGGCACACTTTGAAATTTGCGCGCTCGGATTACGCCTCGGACAGTGTTGTGCTCGCTTCCTCCTCCAACCACCCCCTTGCCTAACGCTGCACACTCGTAGCGGAGGCTGCGTCGACATAGCACACTACAGCAGAACCGTTGGCCAGGCAATGTGACTTCCGACGACCTCATGCCCCTAGATGCGTCGCGCTTCGTCATCCGCGACCAGCAGACGAGCACCCCCAAACGACTCCAGTACAGCGGGCGTGCCACGTCTGCGAGCTATAAACAGCAGACATGCCTCGGTCATTAGCGTGTCCGCCTCGTATCCGAGACATGACGCTGAACCTTCTGACGCGAAGGAGCACGATACCCATGGCACCGCCAATTGCCCAGAGGGCGCATGCCACATGAGAGAACTGCCAGAACTCCCCTACGGTTCCCGAATAGACTGACCCGGGCGGTCGGCGCTGGCCGTCTCTTCCTTTCCTTAACCTCCGTCCCTGCTGCCGGCGCGCCAACGCACGAACAGGACGAAGGGTATGCCAAGAATGTAAGCCTCACCTCTCTCCCATCTCCGCCTCATACGCAATATCGTACGCCCGGTGCGCAGTCCTCCGCATTCCACCAGGGCTGCAGCGCTGCAGGGCCCTTTCATTCCGCCACCCTCGTCCTTATGTTGCCCATTCCGCGCATTTCGCCCCCAGCATTCCACGAGGTCATTCCGCCGTGCGTGTATTTGCTGCCTTTACGTGGCAGTTTCATTCTCTCTCCTTGTGCCCCCGCTCATGAGGGCTGCTGCCTTTTCGGGTCCTGAGATCTCGGACTGCCCCGCCTCTCCCACGATGTTCTATTCTCGCGACTCCTCTCGCCTCCCACACCGCCTCTCACGCTGCCCGTTCTCATGAGGGGTGTTCTCATGAGAGGTCGCCACCACCTGGCACAGTTCCGCTCCATAATTGCTGACCGCTCCACCTAAGTGCTAGCCTCACTGTGCATCATGGATATCGTGTCTGCATGTCTAAGATCGTGGGTATGTCATACTCGCCGGCGCCGCTGATGCCGGCCCGACAGGTTGCCTCGGCTGCGAACCACCCGGGTGTGGCACTTTCATTTCTACAAGATCACTTCTTCCCACATCTTCTACCGAGGCAAGGTACCTCCTGTCGATCACTTCTCGTGATCACGCTCGAAGCTTGCTCTCTTAATACTCTCCGATGCCCCTATTCCCAGAGACAAAAGTCGGAAGGTGTCTATGTCACGCGCTACCGCACGAGCTTCGGTGTGAGGCTCACTTCTTCATCTGCGGCACGTCGACGACAATGTCCTGCTTCCCGTGCCCGTAGAGGCCGTTGCCGCCGGCGCCCTGGGCCTGGCTCGGGCCGGCGCCGCCGATCGTCTGCTGGCTCGCGACCTGGGCCTGGCTCTGCTGGTTCTGGCCCGGGCCCTGCAGCTCGACCTTCTCGCCGCTGCGGAGGCGCGCTTTGACGTATCCCTTGGCCGTGGACTTGAGGATTGCGCGGCGGCCCATTCCGCGCACATCAACGTACACAAGCACGGCGTTGCGTGCCGAGCCGCCGACCTGGGCCACGGCCTCTCCCGCCTCGGCACCGTACCTGTGCGTCGCCATCTGGGAGGCGGCGGAGGTACCCGACGAAATGAGCTGGTTCGTGGCGGCCTCGAGCGAGGACAGGACAGAGTCGACGGCGAGAAGCGAACGGTTCAGGAGAGGACGCTTCTTGCCCGACGGGGTCGTGGCGCCGCTGCCCGGCTGCGAAGTCTGGATGTACGCCTGCTGCTGGCCGTAGGCGCCGGGAGTGCCCGTGGCGTCCTTGCGGTCGTAGGCGTAGGCACCGGAAGCGCCGGCGGTACCGTACGCAGGGGGCTCCTCTCCGGTACGAGGGGGAAGAGGAGGCTTCTCGCTGGTCGGGAGGGGCGGCTTCTCGCTAGTGGGCAGGGGCGGCTTGCCTCCGGCACTTGTCGCGGGAGAAGAGTATCCCGAGCTAGAACCGTAGCCAGCCTTCGCCTTGAGCTTGTTGAGTGCCGGACCACCGACGTCCATGAGCGTGTTGTAAGCCGATCCAGCCTCGGCACGGAGCCTCTGGCCGGTAGACTCGGCGGGGACACCGGCTTCCTTGGCGTCCTTCTTCGAGACAAGGTGTGCAATGACATTGTGCACGCTGTTCAGCGTTGAGCGGGTCACGCGCGACGCTCCGGCGGTCGTGCGGTAGGTGCGGTCCAGGTTCTTACGGGTTGTGTCGGAGAAGTGCATCGGCTCGGGGCGAGGAAGGGTGCGCTTCACGAAGGCACCGGCGCCGGAGCGAAGCGCAGACGCACCGGCGTCACCGAACCACAAGATGCCGCGGCTGATGTCAGCTATAATCACGCCCACAATAGCTGGGGGTGTATATCCACGCCCTGGATTATGCTGCGCTTTCCCTCTCCTTCACTTACCTCAGCTTGTCGGCCGTCCAGAGAATGGTCGAGTCGTTCAGCTCCTCGGGCGGGATGCGCGTGACCTCGACAGGGTGGCCGACGTACTTCTCAGCCATGTCGAAGTCGACGAAGACGGGCGCATGCGGGTCCTGGTTGTGCACGTCATGGGCGACCGTAGGCGCATCGAGTTCGCCCATAACGGAGCCCGAGTCCTGGTCGACAAGCACAAGCTTGCCCTTGAGGTCGTTGGTGGCGTCGCCCTCCAGCTGCGCCGGCGGCGGTGGGTGCTTCTCGTCATACTGGCCGTATGCGCCCGAGCCAGCCGCGCTGGCCGCACCAGCAGCAGCGCCACCAGCCACAGCTGCGCCAGTGGAGGGTCCACCGACGGGAGCGGGGTGGGCCTTCTGGTCCTCGCCCTTGTTCACAAGCATCGGCAGGTGAACACCGGTGAGAGCGCTCTCGCCCTGCTTCAGCGCACCGTACTGCTGCAGCAGCGTCTCGTAGGTCTGCAAATCCTCTGCCTCACCGAGCGAATGCGGCGGCTGCAGGGACAGCGTCAGGCTTGCACCCGGAATGTCGGGGGAGCGGACCGTGTAGCTCGGTCCCTCGCCCGCACGCTGCGGGGCGCGCGGGATGAGGAAGTTCTCCGGCACCAGCGTGTTCTCAAAGTCATGGCCGACCTTCAGAACGAGCCAGAGGTCGTGCGTCGGGTTAGGCTCCGTGTTCGAGAACGGGTTGGCCGTCTGGTGACCAATCTCGGGCGGGATGGGGAGCGACACGCAGTCAATTCTGTTGTCAGCTAACAGCAGGAGACTCCGGAAGCTAGCACTGCACTCACGCAAGCTCGCCCTTGGCCAGAACCATCTGGTCGCCCTGGAAGTCCTGGGTGACGGTGGCCCCGGGGAGGGTAAGGAGGAGGAAGGATTCGGCGTCTGCCATTGCGCGGGCTGACGGGACGTGTAAGTGACGGTGGTGGTTGTGGTGGTTGTGATGGTAAGAAGGAAGATGGGAGTGTGACCAGCGGGTCATTATAAGCTTCCTTGCTTTGTGGAGATGTAGCGGCTGCGGCTGACGGTTGGAGTGGGTGGGTGAGGGCTGATTGTGACGCTGGCTCGGAGCAAGGAGACGCCCGTCGACAGGTGCAGACAAAGGCAGCTCGCCCGAGGCCTGTGTGATCGGGCTTCTTGGCGTAATACGTCATGGATCCCCGTCAGTTCATTTGCCAGCCAGCAGCCGCACCCATCCATTGGCCCGCAAGCCTGCTCGCGTGGCAGGACGGGGTGGCAAACTCAGGCACAGGCCTGTCTACCGATCATCTGGGTCAAAGATCGGCGTCAGAAGTCGAAAGCTGTGCAAGATTCTTTAGACGCGACAACGCGTTTGTGCAACCACCCGGACAAGAAAACGCGGCGGCCGGAGCAACTGTGGGAATCGCTTGACCGGCCATAGCCGTCGATCACTGACGTGTCGTCGGTGCGGCCCTATCATGGCTGGTCGCAACTCGGGCGACCACAGGAAAGGCTTACAGGCCGTGAGCCGTGACTTGAAAGATGAGGCGCCGTGTTCACGAAAGGCTCGATCGCCGCTGCCGCTGCCCAGGCAGAACGCCCGATGTGCAGTGTCACGCTCCAAGGACACACAGACGCCTGCGCACTACCACGGCTGCACAATTCGCTACATGCAACAATTCGACCCACCAGACTGATTAAGTTGGTCGTCTTTGCCAAGCTACGATGATCCAGTACCCGGGGCGGCGTTTGAAAGTAGACTGGACGTTTGATTTCTGCCGAGCACTTGCATACAATGTACATCTTCTACTTGCCTCGGGCAACTCGTGGCGATAGCTGGACCAGCCCTTCGATTGTTCCACGGGCACGCTCTGGTGGTCAGCTCGCGCCCACACGAATTGAAGCTCACCCTTTGCAGCATCCCACGCTCCGTGTTCCTCCCTCACGCCCTCCAAGCAACGTGCACAGCATCCGTCCTAAACCTGCCAGTCAGCTATGGTCTGATCCAAAGATAGCTTACCTCTGCGTGACGCTGGTCTTCTCCACCGGCGTTGTCTTGCCCATGCGCCAGCTCAACATGCCCGCCTGGGCGATCATGACGCCGTTGTCGATACAGAAGCTCTCGTCGGTCGCGAAAACATTGCCGCCGCGCTCACCGCACATGATGCCCATCATGTTCTGCAGACGAAGGTTGCACCCGACTCCGCCGACGATGAGCACGTCCGCGCTACCGACGTGCGCCATTGCGCGTTCCGTGATCTCGACGAGCATCGCGAACGTCGTCTCCTGCAGCGAGAAACAGAGGTCGTAGGGGGTGATGATGTCCTCGTCGAATCCGTCCTCAAAGTACGCGGCCGGTACGTCGTCCCATGATCGGTATCGCGGGTCCTTGGTCCACGCCTCGACGCCCGTCAAAATGCCCGCCAGCGAAATGTCCATTCCCTTTGTGCCGTAAGGCAGCGGCATGAGACGCTTTCCCCTGTCTGTCAGCTAGGGCCGCAAACACAACTGGACACTATGTCACTCACTTCTTCGCTGCCTGTTCAATGTTGTAGCCCGGGCTCGGGTCATTGGGGAGGTTGATAACACGCGCAAAGCGGTCGAGACAGTTTCCGATGGCGATGTCGAGCGTCTCGCCGAAAATACGATATCGCTGCTCCGAGTAGGCGATCACCTGCGTGTTACCGCCTGAGACGTAGAGCACGATCGGGTTCTGGCTGTTCGTAATGTGCCGACCCATCTCAATATCTGATTGTCAGCTGAAGTGCCAACGCGTAGCTCATATAAGCGGGGAAGGCGAGGAAGACAGGGAAGACAGGGCGTCATGGAACACCATGCGTGAGCCGACGACTTTAGGAGCAAGAGAAGGAGTAAGAGAGAGCACTCACGTCCAACACAGTGGTTCACACCAACAAGCGGAATGTCATACAACTGGCTGAGTGTTCGCGCTACGAGCGCGCCAACCTGCAGGGGTGTGCCCATTCCGGGGCCCTTCGTGAAGGCGATAACATCGAGGTCGCCGAACCGGAGGCCAGCCTTCTTGACAGCCTCGCGCAGGACGCGGATCACCCACTCGCGGTGGTGACGAGCAGTGTCACTGGGGAGGAATCCCTCTCCTGGCGGGGTGACATAGGTGTGTCGGACGTTCGAGAGGACGGTGACGAGAGTACCGTTCTCCGTCGGCGTGTGACTGATAATACCGGCGCCGAGCTTGTTCGCGCTGCCCTCGAGACCGAGACAGAGCAGCCGCCGTGCTGCGGTCAGCTTCCAGTTGGCAGCATGGCAGCTGTTTCGAGGACTCACATGGCTTGGTCAACGGGGACACCTTCTTGGTTACTCGCGTCATTGTTGTGGAGGTTGAGTAGACGTGAATTTCAGGTGGCCAACTTTTGACGCCCAAGCGGCACGGGGCGCCAGGAACACACCTCCACTTCCTGGCACGCTCAATGTACTCCACCTCCACACGTCAGGAGCGCCATGCATAACGCGCAGTGTATGCATGCTCAATGCTACTCTACTCTCTCGAGGCTGCCTGGCAGGTATTCTCTTATGCGTTAATGCATAAGCGCTCGAGGCAAGAGTCAGAGACGGGCAAACCACGTGTGCGGGATCAAAAAGTCGGCCCGCGGCGCGTAAAAGCAACGACGTCAGAGCATGGGTGACCGTTTCTCGTCAGTGACCCTAGGAAGCCGTCGATCCCACCTTGACGTTTGCTTCATCGCTCCCCACTTCATTCCGGCGCATCGACCCAGGCATTGCACCGATAACACCATGTTCTGGGATCCTCTCTTCAACGCGCTCTCGGAGAAGACAGGCTCGCCGCCGGACCAGATCAAGGTATGTAGCGCTTCACGAAAAGTCGCTCCGCGCTTCGCGCTCCGAGATCGCGCCGTGGTGGACTGCTCGTGGAGTCCAGCAAGGACGGCCTCAACTTCTCTTAGAGAATCAACGTATTGTTGTCGTGGGCTAAGCTAATCTCAGCTTATTGCGGCACTCCTGGTCTCTTACCCGCTTGCATCGATCTTCATCCGCATCCCGGCCAAGCACCCGAACTGGGCTCACATCTTCTCTCTGACAATCTCAACGATCTTCCTCGGACCACTTCTTGGACTATGGCGCGGCTACATTGAACTCATCATCGTTAGCATGGTGGTGTATCTCATCGTCGCGATTGTCAAGAGCAAGAACATGCCATGGATCGCCTTCCTGTAAGTCCAACTCGCCAGTCTCTGTCAATAGATAGCTGACAACGTGCAACAGCTTTGCCATGGGGCACCTGACAATCATGTAAGTGGCTATAGACTCACGCTAGTGTGGATTGGCGGCTTGTCTGACGCGTGATAGCCATATCAGGAGGACATTCAACCATGTCCCAGTGTCTACGATCGAAATCTCGGCTATGGAGATGGTGCTAGTTATGAAATTGACGACGTTCGCTTGGAACGTGCATGACGGTCGCCGGCGTCCCGAGGTAAGCTCTCAGGATCGTTGTTAAGCTGACGGTAGACGCTCGACGCCAGCCAGCTCTCGACGCGCCTGACAAAGCTGCCGTCGCCGCTTGCGTACCTGGGCTACTGCTTCTTCTTCCCCACGGTGCTCGTTGGCCCCGCGTTTGAGTACAAGACGTACGATGACATGGTCAACCACCAGCTGTATGACATGCCCAAGTTTGCTCCAGACGGCACGCCCCTGCGCCGCCGCACTCCTCATGGTCGTCGCCGCACAGCTTACCTGCATCTCTGTCTCGGACTCTTCTTCCTCGCTCTCTATGCGATTCTGGGCGCGCGCGGCGACTACGCTCGCATCAACAGCCCTGCGTGGTGGACGTGGTCGCACAAGACGCGCTTCGCGTTCGTGCAATTCTGCGGCTTCTGCGCGCGCACCAAGTACTACGCTGTCTGGTCTCTCAGTGACGGCGCGTGCATTCTGACTGGCATCGGTTTCAACGGTTACGACCCGAAGACTGGCCGCACGCGCTGGAACCGCGTGCGCAACATTCAAATCATCCGCATCGAGACGGCCGAGAGCTACAAGGTCCTCCTCGACAGCTGGAACTGCCGCACCAACGTTTGGCTCCGCGACAATGTTTACAAGCGCCTGGCGAAGCCTGGCCAGAAGCCCGGCAGCGCGCAGAGCATGGCTACGTTCATCACGAGCGCGTTCTGGCACGGCATTGCCCCTGGATACTACCGTGAGTTTAAGGCTGAGCTCTTCAAGCTGCCTTTCATTCGTCTTCTGAAGCTGACATCCAGTCGCCTTCGTTACGGCCGGCCTGCTGTCCTACCTCGGTCGTCAGTTCCGCCACCTGATCCGTCCCTACTTCCTCCCTGCCGGCTCGGCTGGAGCGGCGAAGGACGTGCCTCACTGGTCGCACCCCGCGCTGGCGAAGAAGGCCTACGACGTGGTCGGCTGGTTCAATGTGCAGGTGACTCTGAACTACCTCGCCGCTGCCTTCCTCCTGCTCGACTTCAAGGCGAGTGTGTCCGCCTGGACGCGTTGCTGGTGGTACGCGCACGTTGCCATCTTCGCCACGCTCGGCTTCCTACACTTCGGCGGACGGCGGTGGCTCAAGTCCGGCCTCTACAGCCGCGGCAAGCCCGGTGCGCCCGGCGTCGTGCCCTCTGTCTCCGTATCGCCCCCTACGCCGCAGGACGATCTCGTCGCCGGCCGCAGCAGCGACGTCGACACGGGCAAGAAGACGGGCCTCGTCCGTCGCCGCTCCATCGAAATCGACACTGCAGCCGCAGGCGACGCGGGCGACTTCGGACCTGCCGGTGTCGCGGGCGACCTGGCCGAGCGCGCCGACGAGCGTGCGGAGGTCCTCGAGGACCAGGCCCGCGACGCGATCCGCAAGCACAGCATCGGCCGCCAGCCGCAGGCGGGAGGTGCTCATCACCGAGGAGCGGGTGCCCGAGCATGGCGAGGGAGAGGGTGAGGAGAACCCCGATGGCGAGGACACGGACCTCGAGTGGGTCCGTCACGACCTCGAGAGTGTCGGCGACCAGGGTATCTCGCCTGACGACCTTCTGCGCGACATCATCAACGAGTTTGAGACGCCGACGGACACACCGCGTTCCGGCTCGCCGTCGCTCGAGCGCCAGCAGGCTGCCCGGCACGGACATGCCAAGAGCGAGTAGAGATGAGGGACGGTAGATTAGGACGTGATGATGTAATGTGCCAGATGACTGGGAGCAAGGGGGCGAAGGCAGCATCCGTGTTGTACGTGGTGTCGTAATGGTCTCGCATAACGTTCTACGATATTTGTTTATTTTACTTCTTCCCACTGATCCTACTGACTTTGTGCACAAGCGAGCCTCCTAGAACTGGCCGCCGAAGCCACCGCCGGACTGGTTCTGGCGACCAGAGCCGTACGAGTCATTGTCATCGTTGGAGCCAAAGCCACCGGACTGGCCCTGGCGACCGGAGCCGTAAGAGTCATTGTCCGACGAGCCGAAGCCGCCCGACTGGCCCTGGCGGCCGGAGGAGCCGTACGAGTCGTCGTTGCCGCCGAAGCCCGAGGACTTGTTGCCCGAGCCGTAGGAGTCGTTGTCGCGGCCGGAAGAGCCGTACGAGTTGTCATTGTCACGGCCGGAGCCGAAGCCAGACGACTGGTTGCCCGAGCCGTAGCTGTCG
Source organism: Trichosporon asahii var. asahii CBS 2479 (assembly GCF_000293215.1). Taxonomy (NCBI): domain Eukaryota; kingdom Fungi; phylum Basidiomycota; class Tremellomycetes; order Trichosporonales; family Trichosporonaceae; genus Trichosporon; species Trichosporon asahii. The sequence goes on from NW_014040889.1 coordinate 107,753, forward strand.
TTGTCGCGGCCGGAGGAGCCGCCGAAGCCGGAAGAGTTGTTGTCGCGGCCAGACGAGCCGTAGGAGTTGTCGTTGTCACGACCCGAGGAGCCATACGAGTTGTCATTGTCGCGACCAGAGGAGCCGTACGAGTTGTCATTGTCGCGGCCAGAGCCGAAGCCAGAGGACTGGTTGCGGTCGTTGTCACGGCCGGAGGAACCGTACGAGTTGTCGTTGTCGCGGCCAGAGCCGAAGCCGGACGACTGGTTGCCCGAGCCGTACGAGTCGTTGTCGCGGCCCGAGGAGCCGCCGAAGCCGGACGAGGAGTTGTCGCGGCCAGACGAGCCGTAGGAGTTGTCGTTGTCACGACCAGACGAACCGTAGGAGTTGTCGTTGTCACGGCCAGAGCCGAAGCTGGAGTTGTTGTTGCCCGAGCCGTACGAGCTATTGTTGTTGCCAGAGCCGTACGAGTCGTTGTTGCCCGAACCGTACGAGTCGTTGTTGCCCGAGCCGTAGCTCGAGTTGTTGTTCGAGCCGTACGAGTCGTTGTTGGAGCCGAACTGCTGTCAGCTTGACTCCCAAAGGCGCGGAAGCTGGTTGTAGTGCCACTCGAGCTGCACATGCCACTGCGGCGTCGGGGTGCATCACGTGATGGCTGCACCAGTGACGTAGTAGTAGACGCCGAGATCCGAGTCCGTCATCGCCAGCAAGCCAGCAAGCCTACAACTCACGTTGCCCTTGTTGAGCTGGTCCTCGACCGTGTCCTTCAGTTTGTCAAACAGCTAAGGTGTCAACACCACTGATGCAACAAGGCGGGAGGGCGCAGCGAGCGACATTTGTGCGGTTGACGACAACAGTGTCGGCCAGCGACGACGCCATCACACACCACAGTAGACACGGAGCTCGGAGAGAAAGAGGAAAGCGGACACTCACGCCAGACATTGTTGCGGTTTAGTTTAGAATGTGTGGTAGAAGATAGAGAGAAGTGGGATGACGCTCGTGTCTCGAGTATGTTTATATAGAACAGGCGGCAGCAAGTGACGCCCGATCGGGTGGGGATGATGTGCTGCTTTCCAGACCCTCTAGGCCGCGAGACCCGGCACACTGTGCCAATCGCAATCGCACCGCCATAGCGACCACGCGTGGACGCACGTTGCGTCGATCTCATCCCAGGCCCCCAGGTGGGTGACCCACTATCGCCCAGTCGAACGTTGTTGGGCTTCTTCGTTGCGCAGCCTGGCGTATACTGGGCGCCAGATGGCGGCCGGATGGCGAATGAGAACTCTCTATGCAGTTAGTGCCTGTCGGACGGAACGCAAGCGTGTAGCCGCGTCATGTCTTTCGATCGGATGGCTCTGCTTTCGTGCCGCAGCAAGATGCTTGGTGGTACCGAGGGTATGCTGCAATTCGCTACGAGGGAGAGACATGAATCGCAGGCCCGGTCCCAAGGTTTTGGAAATCATCGAGAGCGCAGAGATAGCGTGTCGCACTGCGCAGTCACCTCCAGACAGCCAGCCAGGGGCCAGAACGAGGGACCTGATCGTCAGTTCGTAAGTGGGCCCTTGTCCGCGGGACAGCGGGCAGCGAGCGTAGCGAGCTGCTCTGGATCTGGCGTATGACCGGATTAGCAGTCGCAGTAGGGGTAGTCAAAAACGAGGGTTGCAACACGTTTTAACTTGCGGAGGCAAATTGTAAACGGTTTGAAATGAAAATATATTGATGCACCTCTTTGGGGTAAAACGGTTAATGCCCAAACCGATTAGCGGAGGCAAAAAGTGGAGGTCGGTGGAGGTCGTGTCTCGCCAGAGACGCGTCGTTTGGGTAGATTCATGTAAACTCACCTCGTTCGCGTCCGTCATAACTCGACAACCGCTGCATCTATGTCCTCGAAACTTTGCAAAATGGTAGTCTACTCGGAAAGGCGCGAGCTCATCAAAAAATTTCGCTTGTACATCCAAGAGAACGCGTACCACCTCCTGTTCAATGAGACACGCGATTCGTATCTCTACTTGTGTACCATGGTCGAAACCCTCGAGAGCCATCGATACCTTGAACGATCGTTTTGCGGCCCTACAACCTATGTTGCAGTCTCGGACACACAGCTGGTGGAGCTCATGAAGCCTATGAACGCCTCCAACTTCCGCCAG
>NW_014040889.1:111553-128303 GCF_000293215.1 Trichosporon asahii var. asahii CBS 2479
TTAATCTTTGAGACAAGCATATGACTACTGGCAGGATAGAGTAAACTGATGTTGCCTGAAACGACGATTCAGTTTGAACCGTACCACGATTGTGGAGGCCACGTGCGCTGTCTCACGTGACATTACAAGATTTCCTAGTGAAGCAATTTGCGCCCGTCAGGCACACTAAACCGGTTTGAATCCAATTCGTTTTGAATTTTTGACTACCCCTAGTGTAGCGGACCCAGTCAGAACGAGTGGGCCAGTGGGTCGCGCGTTCAGAAATAGCGCATGCCGCTGTGCCCAGAGCTGGCTGATGACGCCCAGTGACGTGGTTGTCTGGTGTCTGCCGCCCACTACCGCACAGTCGAGCTCTCTACGCGCAAATGTAACAGTGGTGGCGTGACTGCGTAGTGCTGCGCTGGTTGGGATTGGGGTCGCGCCCGCGGCGCAGGGAAAGAGTAATCACGCCTAGGGAGGAAGACAAGGGCCCTGTTTCTTGTTGGCTCGCTGTAGTAGTCGGCCGGCTGAAGTGATCGACGTGAGGGACGTCAGGTCACTGCCCAGATCTGGTTCCGCGGCACGCGTCCTGCGCGTCATTGATTGCAGCGGGCCCGTGCTGGACGGTTGGCGAATTGCTTCACTGTGCTTCAACGCGTCGTCAGCCTGTGTGCCCGAGCTGTCACCAGACCGGATGCAAGGCGGTGCAGCGCGTCTGATGGAGCCTTATTTATTCGCGCAGAGGCGTCGCGTGGTTCGTAGAATGCACGTCACCGGGAGCTCGATGTAGCGACGTCTTCCAGCATTAGCGATAGGAAGTCTCTCAGATTAGCCCAGTGGCTGTGGTAATGTCCCAGATATAGACATATGTCTATATATGAACTCGAGGAGCAAGGTGGGCGACCGCCGGGCCCAGGTGAATGTGACAGCTTGTGGATGACGTCTCTGTCAACTTCCACGACAAGCCTCGAAAGTATGATCGATTCAATGGAAGCGCACTGACGGCCGACTTCTCGGCGACCAACGCCATACTAACGCATGGTGGCTGACGTAGATCCCGACCATTGGTGGGCTGCTGATGACTGATAACAAAGGGGCGAGTGAGTGGTAAGCGAGCTGAGCAGGGTGCTCTTGAGGCAGGGTAGAGCAGAGACCATCCAGCTTGTGCTCTGGAACCCGTACGGACGGCACCTGGCAGAGAACTCTGAACCCGCGGCGGTCCGAGGAAGGCAGTTTACGGCCCGGTAGTCAAAATCGACAATGAACGGATCTCGAGTTAGTTGGAAAAGTTCAAGTGAACCGCTGGACTGTTGCGCACACACAGCGGGCAAGACAATCCGGTCGACAGTCCGATCTCGGACCCATGCCGCGGGAGGCAGAGTCCAGCGGGCCAGCTGCCCAGCCGTCCACCTGGTCACGACATCTCCCCAAGAACGGAACAGCGGATGAGCAGTTGCAACACAAGTGGGAAATGCGCAGAATTCGGATGCCAGTAGGCCAAAGTAGACGGCGATCCGTGATGTGTTGGGGGAGCACAGTCCTTTGATCGACTCGAAGCGGTCGAGAACACAAGCCGCACACGGGATCGACGTCTCGCTTCGACACGTGACCCCACTCCTCCAACCGATACCTGCGTTGCAGCCGCGCTGTGAGCGCAGTGCTCACCTTCCACGGCGAACGGTCAACTTTAGATGAATCAGACTCCCCCTCTCCGTGGACGGATGGGTAGATCTGGAGGGGGAAGCGGGGCATAGCGGGGCGATCTGCGTCCGCGTTCTCTCCCTTCCATTCGGCGTCCGAGTGCGAGCAAAGCAACCGACATTGAAGACCGAGACATTACCGCGTCTTTACCGACCTCCCGACGCTTTGACACCGACACGTTCGGCTATGCAACAGTTGCACCGGTCCAGCCACTGCCACTGGTACCACTGTCATTCACACACCACGGCGTACCTTTCCCCTGCACAATAGTCAGAATGATCCCGTGGATCACGAGCCTCTGCAGCTGCCGCTCCTGCCGCCGGTTTCTCGTCGCTTCAGATTCTGGACCGACGTGGACGCATGGGCGACGGGGCGATGGGGCGCGTGATCAGCTCCCAAACTTACCCCCTTGTTGACCCATGCGACGAAGTCACCGGTTGAGCGTCTATCCGGGCACACTGGTGCACTTGGGCACGTCACAGATCACAGCGTGTCAAGGGCGGCGACGGAGCAACGGCGCAGCGGAGGTGAGGGCGGCGACGGAGGCAAAACCAGCAGTGTGCACCCCAAACCCAGCCTGACACACTGTGCAACCCACGGCCACCAGCTCCACGGATGTATTCATCCGGTGCCCGTGTCCTTGGCGAGAGGCATGACCGCGGCGCGCGCGGGGCGCGCGGCGATGGCGCGATGGCTTCATCTCTTCGACTCCAAACACAGCGTCGGCTCCAGAGAACCCGAAACGCTGGCTTGCTGAGTCGTACCTGGGAGAGCCTTGGGGGCAAGTTGCGTCGGAAGCTCCGGTGTGTAATTGCCCCCGTGGCCCCGTGCCTCCGTCGAGTTCACCGAACTGACTCGCATACACTTCCAAGCGGGCCGTTTCTGTACGGCCCGGGTGCCCGGGTCCCCGGCTCGTTTTGGATGACAGCTGACGGCCCGCCAGCCCCAGGAGCACACAGGGCTTCGCTTCGTGGCAGATCTGGGATCGGCTGGCCCTGCTCTCTGCACTGACAGCCCGTACTGGCCTATGCATGCAGCCGACTTGGCGATGGCGTTGGTGGCTGGGTATCGCTTGATGCATGCATGCTCCGCCCACACTGTGAGATGGATGCCGAAATGCACTGATGAAACTCTCCGTGGCACACGACCAGCTCCCAAGCTTTGCACACGAGCGATTAGTATCATATGCAACACTCAGCTGGCCTGCAGAAAGGTACATCGACTAGAACATATGGTACAACAGAAAAAGACACTCGCCGGTGCTTGACAACTAACACGCGCCGGTGTTATGAACAGATGGAAATGATTAGGCTGCGGGTATACAGTGTGGTTGTGGGTGCGGGTGCGGTTGCGGTGTGAATGCGCTGCGAGACGAACTACTCAACCTCCAGTCAGCAGGAGAGTATTTTCGGAGCCTCGATCGTCGGCGTCGCGATGCGCTCGACAATGTCGGACCAGAAGACGTGGTTCGGGCGGCGCGTCGGCTCGACAATGCCGCGGGGACCGACCTCGACGAGGCGCGCGTCCCAGTCGTGCTCGTTCGTCTCGAACGTCGTCAGGAGCACGGCGCAGTGCTCCCACCGCCGTGACGAGTGGTAACCGTCGACGAGGTAGCGCAGGATGTCACCATGGGCGACGACTAAGGCGTTAGCGCAATGTGCTTGGTTGTGTGAAGGTGCTGCGGGCGCTACTCACGAACAATCTCACGCTCGGGGCGGGCACGGAGCCACTGGCGCAGCTGGCGCGCACGCTCTTCGGTGTTGTCAGGGTCAAAGATGCCCTTCTTGGATGCATAGTCGGGCGACAGCGTGCTGAAGTCGAGCCCGGCACGCTGGAACATGCCGTCGTTGGAGGCAGCAAGCGCCTCGACCGGGTGAAGCGGTACGTCACACGGCTCACTGGTTGTGTGTTAGCATCGGCCGTTTCGGGTCACATGACGGAAACTGCGAGGAAAATCGTGGTCACGGGGTTCCGTGAAGACGTGAGGGTGAAACGGTGCCTGGGGCTCATGGGGGGGGAGGATCAACCTTGGCGGGTATACCAAACCGAGGACCGGCTGCGTCAACGCCGCGGCGCAGTCGCACCGCACCACGCCGCGCATACCAAACGCTACTCCGCACATAACTGAAGCGACGGCGATCCATAACGCATCAACCTCGGCCAGTTTGGTTTGGAAGACGAGATTTGGTATGCAGTTTGGTATGTCGCGTGGTGTCGTCGGCCGCGGGGTGGCGAGATTTGGTATTGGACCCTTGATACCAGGCGATCTTTTTGGTGACGGGGGCACCTGGACCCTAAGATACCAAATCAACTCGAGTGGCACTTGCCGACTCGGAGAGATAGCAAGATTTTCCTTGATCGCGAGCTCGCGGTCATGCATGGGGAGGGGTGATACTCACTCGCCGACCTCCTGGGCAAGGTCGAGGACAATGGTCGGTTTGCCTTGAGCTTCGAGGCGCTCCTTCAGGTTGGGGAGGCCAACTAGCGTGGTTTCAAGCGCGCGACGCATCTGGCGATTTGTCAGTCTTGGGCGCGGTGGGGCCGTGGTGGCAGATTAACTTACCGGTGAAGTGACCAGAAGTTCAGCGGTCGCCTGCAGTCCTGTGCGGGTTGCTGCATGCAGGTTGCCAGCCTGTCGTCGTCCGACCTTGGTGAGGGGCGCGTCGGGGACTTTGAATGTTAGTTTGATGCGTTGCTTTGAAAAAAGGCGCGGGTGGGGCCAACTCACTCTCCCAGTCGCTGGCGACACTGTTGTTGTCAGCACTGATAACGCGGCCGTGCGGCGGATTCGTGCTACTCACTTGTGCTCGGCCTGAGCGTGGCGAACGAGAAGGATTCGTTTCCGCGTCGGTTCGTGGACCATTGTGTGTGCGGGCGTGCGGGGTCGTGTGCTTGTTTGGAGGGATGGTTGCAAGGAAGGAAAGTCGACGATTAACTTAAGTAGGAGCAGAGGGCAGCAGGCAGAGACGGATTGCAGGAATGATCCGCCTTGGCGGGGGCGGGGGAAATGGCCCTCGGCTAGCGTGCGGGCTGAGTCAGTTCGGGTACCCTTCAGCCCCATGATGCCCCGGATACATGCCGGCGGTAGTGTAACCGCTGATGAAGCTAAAGATTTGGTCCCGTTCAATTCGTGACGCCTTGAAATTCGTAGGCCCGAGGCAGCCACGCGCATACCGGCGGCCAGCAATCCTCAACTTTTGGTCCCGTCGTGCCGCAGGCAACAGGACATCTGCCCGCCCAGCTGACGCGCTCGACAGCTGACTCGCCTAAGCACCGGCCCGGCCGACATCACAGCCTTCGGTCTCGCGGTCGCCCCCTGCCGCCTGCAGCCTGGCGCCTCTCGCCGCCGCCGCCGCCGCCCGCTCACCCTCTCGCGTCATCACACCATTCCTCTCCTGCATCGGAATACTTGCGTCCACCTAACCGGTTCCACCATCGTTCCTCATCACTCGGCACTCAACCACTGACAAAGCACCCCACTCTGTCCCTCCCCGCTCCTGGCCTCCTCACGACCCACGACGCAACCAACGCAACCAGCTCCAACCGCTTTCCACAACATCCATCACCGCAGCGGGGGCCGGCGGTACGGTTGTAATTGTAATCAACCATGCCACCACCGGCCACCCAGTCGACGCACCACTACCACCCGCATCATGCGTACAACCAGGCGGCCCCAGCCCAGTCTGATCCCGTTCAGCTCGCGCACTTCGTCATATTCAACCCAACCTTGATCCCGCCCAAGCGCAGACAGCGGAACAAAGTTGATGACCAGTCAACCGAGTCAACAAAGTCATCTGACCTCGATCAGACCGCCCTGTCCCCGCCATCGTCTCGATCTCAATCTGACTCGGAGCACCCGTTGCACGTGACGGCCAAGCATGCAAGCGAGCCTGCTCCAACCGGTATTGCAACTACCGGCGGCAGTAGCGATGGAAAGCCAGGCGAAATTCTGGAATCTGCCAAAAATCCTAATCCTGACGACGTCGATGTCGCAACCAAGGTACCGAGCCTTGACGTTAGTAGCCCGACTCCGAACAAGGATGAAGACAATCCAGACTTAGAGGACGACTTACGGGAGGCTGCTCAGATCGTGTTCTACACATCCCACCAGGCGGGGCGTGTGTCGCGGGACACGATGCTTCGCCAGGTCGGTCTGGCGAAGGGTTTGATGGGCTTCGCCGACATGGCTGCACCGTCACGGGCAGAGAAGAACGTCTGGGCTGTCCATGGCTCACACTCGCGCATGATAGTGTATGCCCCCCTACCGAACTGGTACATGTACATCTGCATAAAGAGCGCTGAAGCTGGCGTGCATGCCCTGTCGGACCAGATGCTGGTCTCGGGCCTCGAACGTGGCTATCACGACTTCTGCGTGAGTTCACGAGTGCAGACTGGGAATTAACGCCAGCTCACACACGGCGCTTTCGACAAGCATGAACCTGGTCATGCGTTTGTCAGCCAGCTCGAGCGGTTCTTCACACGCTTCACGCTTGCATTCGAGGCCACGTACTTGACCGCTCCATCGCTGTTGACGTGGCTCGGTGGTCAAGCGCCGTCCGACCCGGCGCTGCAGGCGAAGCTCCGGGCACTTCCACCACCAACCGGATCGACCGTCGGCCTCATAACGCGGACCTCCGACGGTGCCGTGTTGCGAGCATCGGCGGGTGTACAGCTCGACCCGCCCGTTACGGATGCGCTGATACGTTATCTCACGCCGCTTGTCCCTCCTCCACCGGCGCCGGAGAAAGAGAAGAAGACGGAGCGCCAAGCTCTAGGTTTTGGCTTCCGCCGCAAGGAGGCTAAGGACCTCCGACAGGAGGCATGGACGCCCTTGTCGTGGGTGGGACTTGCGCCTCGTAGTGCGAGTGCCACGCCACCCCCGAAACCGCAGCCTTCGCATAAGGTCACTGCCTCGGGTGGAGGACGACGCTGGTTCAACGACATCGGGGGCGTCTTTGGCTTGGGCTCGAAACCAGCTTCCCCAGCGCCCGATTCGAAGGAATCGAAGGACAAGGAGGAGACCCCGGCGCCCCAGAATCCTCCGGCAGTTGGCGTGGCGAAGGAGTCGACCGAAGCAGACAAGGGCAACGTCAAGGACGCCTTGCAGGTTGGTGAGAATGATGATTCCACCGGCGCGAAGTCAGACAAGGAGGACGCCACGCCGACTTCCTCCACGACACTACCCATCCCTTCTTCCGAAGAGCCCGGTCCCCAGGCACCGATGTTAGCCGTCTCCGCTGGCGACTCCATCGTGACGTCCGTCGCCTCGGACCCATCTACGGCTTCTACACCTTCCGGCTCCACACTGGGCCACGCGCACGCTGCCCCGAGTGTCATTACAGACATGACAGATGCGACTGCGACAATAGAACCTTCTCTCCACACCAGCGAGGGCACAACGCTGGTAGACGACGGCGCCTCGGTACGCACAACGCGAAGCACGCCGTCGTTGATTGCGCCGGAGGGTCGCCCGCCCAGTATAGCGATACAGGATGCGCTGATGAGCGAGCCGGATCCGTGGGTTCAGCGCACAGTCTTTGTCCCGCAGAAGGCGAGGCTCCGGTTCGTCGTCAGGAACGGAGCGATGGTATTTGTTGTGGAGCCGGAAGCGGAAAGCGAGTCGGAGCGGCCAGGGGATGCAGAGACTCAACCTCATGCTGCTGAAGGGTTACAGGCTGAGAAGGTCGAGAAAGCGAATGAGGACGAGGAGACGCAATTAGACATTTCCAAGGGTATCGACGCCGAAGACAAGCCCTTCATCGACCCGTCGGCTCTCAGAGACGTGTTCACGGCCCTCGACCCAAGCCCCTCCTCGACGTTCACACCATCGCACATGCCTACTCCGTCTATCGAGAAGCTGCCCCTCGGTGTGTACCATTCAGGCGGAGTAACGAAGGTCCGGCCGGTCCCGAATCCAGAACTCGTAGCTCTGGCCAACCTCCGCGAGATAGGTACGCTAAATAGCTTCGGTCAACTCCCTAGTGGTCGCTTTGTGGCCCGGAAGGAGGAGGAGGATGGCGCCGAGCTGTTTGTCCAGACTCACAGGAATGTCGGCATCACGGAGGCGGAGAGGGTCATGCGCCAGTGGAGCTATGATTGTGAGAGCATCTAATATGTTGTAACAGTGTATCTGCATGTATCATTACCATTAGCTTCTTAGTCGTTTCTTTACCTCGTCCGCGATGCAGAGTTGCGCTACACAATCATCCCATCACACGAGGAAACCACTCCTGCACCTTCAGATTGCTTGGTGAGTGACCGAGCCACGTGACGTTCCCCCGCCACACTCGGACATATTCGGACGCGGAAGGTCCTTCGTCGCGGACGCCCAATGACAGCAACCGTATTGCACAACGGGACCAAAATGGACCGTACCCCCCTGCCCAACTCCACTCCCACCGTACGCTCGCTGTGCCCGCCCGCCCGCTCGGTCCAACTACCAAGTCGACGACGACAACTTGAGTCTCGACAACTCACCGCTCAACCATGTCGTTCATCGCCCGTCCCGGTCTCCTTCGTTGCGGTCTTGCGGGTGAGTTGCGCACCGCCGCCGCTGCCGCCGCTTCGCCGTCGTTTTTGCCCGATTCCGACAGCCGAAAAGACACGCGAGCCAGGTCTTGAGAACCCCGACAACCGCGTTCGATCAATGTCTCGAGGCCTATCGCGTGTGCGACTTGACATGCAATAACGACGGCAGCGCACGCAGGAGGCTTACCGGAAGTTTGATAGCTTAGCTAACCCCAGCTCCCCTCCGCACCGCTCCCCGTGCGGTCGCGTCGCGCATCCCCGCCCTCCGCCGCGGAGTGCAGACCAACCCCATCTCCGAGAAGCAGCAGTACGAGCTCCTCAACCAGCAGCGCATGAACCGCCCCAACTCGCCCCACCTTGAGATCTACCAGCCCCAGCTCACCTGGTACCTCTCCGGTCTCCACCGTATCACCGGTGTCGCCCTCGGCGGTCTCTTCTACGTCGGTGCCCTCGCCTACTGCCTCCACCCCCTCTACCCCGCCATTGACTCGACCCACCTCATCAGCCTCGTCCACGACCTCCCCACCTGGGTCAAGGTTACCGGCAAGACCCTCATCGCCTTCCCCCTCTCGTTCCACTCGTTCAACGGTCTCCGTCACCTTATGTGGGACACTGGAAAGGGTGAGTAACTGTCGGGTTGTGATTGGGCCGGAGTTCCGACATGTGTGTGCGAGCGTCGGAGGACGATATCTTTCTCTACGCAGCTCGAAGCGCGCATTCGGCATTGCGGCGTGACGCCGATTTGAGTTGCTGTTCTCGCCAGCAAGCATCATCCGGCTATGATTTAGCGGAAAACACATGTCCGAGCGCCCTGCGCCCGAACTGCAACCAGCTAACCGTTTTGCGCGAACAGAGCTGACAGCCAGGTCTCTCCATGAAGGGTGTCTACGCCTCGGGATACGCCGTCCTCGCCGCCTCCGTCGCGACCACCCTCTACCTTGTCTTTGGCATCTAAAAAAGCTCGCCTATGTCACGAACTAGACTAGACGACTAGGAGGATTTTCACGAGGGAATTGTAGCAACCAAAGCAATGCACGACATGCAATAGCACCGACACTAAGCTGGAGAGGCTGTCAAAGCTCGCCGAGTTGGAGGAAGCGGGAAGCCATGGCAGAAAGATCGGGAAACTAACGATAGTCGACATACTGATACATTCGCGTACATTACTGAGCTAACGGAACCATGCGTTGACGCCGACACCGAGACCCAAGCCCTCGGCGCTGTGCCACCACCCCATTGGAATGAGCAAACTGTCTCCAGCCTTGAGACGGGCAGTGTAACCGCCCTTGGCCGCCTCTCTGATCATGGTCCTGTAAACCTCTGGAGGATGTTCGAGGTCGTTCATGTCTTCCCCGGCATCGAGGCAAGAGATCGGCACAGGTACTCTCGAAGTGTTTCTTAGAATCCCCGCGGCGGGCGCGAGGTGTGCCTCATTCTGCGGCGGAACGAGGTAGAAGATCTTCTCGCCGTAGAGATGCGTGTAGATGCCATGATTTGGGTCGCGGTGGAAGGGCGTGAAGGACGCGTTGCCGACCCAGAGCGTGCGGCCGTACAGATCCCCTTTGACGGAGGTGTAGTGTTCCAGCGGCGGGAGGGGGAGAGAGCAAGGTAGCGGAAGTTGGGCAAGGTAGGCTGAGAGATGCATCGCGCCCGCCGTGGCGTCACTGGACGAGGCGGTCGCGTGGTCGGGGGCATTGGGGGCGTTGTGGGGGAAATGTGACGAGGGGGCTTGCGGGCCTGGCGTCGCGGAAGGAGTAGAGCCGTTGGAAGACGCATGGGAATCGGAAGCACCTGAAGGCGCCGAGTCAGACTGCGAGATGTAGTCCAGGAAGAAGGCTGTGATGTCAGCTCCGATGCAGCCGGGGTAGCTCACAGAATGGCATCTCGACCCGCTGCCACGCCGGGTCGAGGTATCCCCTCCCCCTCCTTCCGAGCTCGACCTCAACAGCCTTGTCGCCCAGAATATTCCGGAGACACTCGGGAGTGATTTTTGGCCACTGCTTCGTTAGGTCTGGCAACACAACGGGATGCCCATGTATCGGCTCGGCGTCATCGGCGCTTGTTTCGGATGGACTCGGGCTCGGACTTGAGGCTGACTTTGACTGAGCTGTCGGCGTTGGAGGCGGAGCAAGGTGTGCGGCAAGTTGCACAGGCGTCATGAACCGCCGCGGTGTGCGACGGAACAGCGAGGCGAGACTCATGGCTAGTCGAGGCGGAATGAGCGACAGTACAAGAGGGCAAGAACAAGGAATCTCGGAAAGTCAAGAGGTCAATCGCTCAATCGTCAGCCAGATCTTGGAGGAAGATTGCGGAGCCCGGCCTCGGTGCCTCCACCGTCGAACATTGCGTACGAATCATTGGCGAGCCGTCGCTTGATGTCATCAACTCTCCGTCGACCGACGACAACCATGTCCTTGACACCAGAACAAGCTCGCGCACTCTGGGACGCGGGAGGCTTTGCGCTCATCCAGGGCCTGCCGCGCGGCTCCGAGGTCGGCATGGACGGGACGTGAGTTACCTTCCCTCCTTCGATGATCTACCTTCCTCCAGCTTCTTGTATGGCAAAGCCAAGCTGACCTCCAGGTATCATGTCGCAAACGTCTTTTCGGGAACCAAGTTTGTGCCTCCAGGCCTGCACATGATGGTGTGGGCTCCTTCGCCGAAGACTGCGCCAGCGCACAATCCGACCGAAGGGGCCAAGATCGAAGAGATCCCCGAGGGACAGACCGACGCTGGACCGGGCATCCCGGACGCTGCGGCGCTTCCGTTGCGTGCGGCGTACGTGCACGTATGGGAACCGAAAGAGCGTATCGGACTCCAGTTCGATCCCGCATCCGAGAACACGAGCGCACCGCGGACGAACATCCCCGAGGGAGAGCTGAGGGAGCTTGACCCGCAGCTTGCGCCGTATCCCTTTGCGGGTCTGAACGGATGGAAGTCCCTCACGACGTGCATCAGCAAGGCTGTTGTCGAGAAGGCTATTCCGGGAGGCAAGGTCGATGCCATGTCGCAGGTCAAGGGCGAAGCGTTCGATGCGAAGGACAAGGATGCGGCGGCGCAGGAATTTCTCGCATCCACGCAGGCGAGTGCCGGTGCTCCCGAACTCCACCTCTCCGTGTTTGATCTGCGGAGGTCTTGGCCTGAGGGAAGCGAGGCGGGTGACGTTAGTAGATGGAGCGTGGACAAGAGCAAGCTCTGGGAGCGCCTTGCTGGCGAGGCCGGAGGTAAGCTGCCTAGCGCTGCCGGAGAGCTGACGACAGGCCCCCGCGCACTGCTCGGTCAGCTGCAGTTGAGCTTCCTGCTGCTGACAAATGTATGGTGCTACGCCGCCCTGGCGCCGTATAAGCGTCTTCTAGCTGTGATGTGTCGATCAAAACTCGCCATTGCTCAGCCGGAACGCTTCCCGTCCGGTCAGGCGAACGATAATGTAAGCTTTTGGGGGTCCTTCGCAGCTGACAAACAGGCGCGAGAGTGCGTGCTCGAGCTGATCCGCACGCTGGCGGCGCAGCTTACGTCTCTCCCCGAAACAGCGTTCGACACCGAGCTTCCGTCGGTCGACACCTTCCTCCAGAGTGAGATCGAGCAGCTGCGGCAGAATGTGAGCGCCGCCCTCGCAGAGCCGGGCTGGTGGGGTCTTGCGCAGCGTGTCGCGCGCGAGTGGCAGGGCCTGCAGCAGGCCGGAGCACGCTTCGGATGGGACATCGAGGCACTAGGCAGCGGCGACGATGACGAGGATGAGGAGGGCGAGTATGCCCCGCAGGTCGTCGAGATGACCGAGGATTGATCAAGATGCATGTATCTATAGAGTGTTACAGTCTAGAGGATGAAGGGGATCGCGGCCTTGCGGCGCGGGGGATAGTCAAACGTCCGCCTGTACCACGCGTGTCCCCTCAGCGCGCGGGGGAGCATGCTCGTCACCTCTGCGAGCACGAAGGCCCAAGCCGGCGCAAGGAGATGTGTCGGCCACAGCTTCCCTAGTGGCGTGAGACGCAATGCGTACCGACCCATACTCGACAGCGGCGGCACGGGGACGAGCAACGGGCCGGCGGCGAGCGCAAAGCCGCTCCACTCGAGCCTGGCGTCAGCTCACAGTACAGGAATTGTAGCACTCACCATTCGCAGAAGTAGTTCGGGAAGGAAATATACTCAAACAGCCCTCCGTGAGGCACAGCGTACTTCTGCGGCTTGGCTTTGGATTTTGACACCCGACGCTGCTCCGGCGGACGGCGGAGGTCGTGCAGCAGCTCATCGTGGTACACTAAAGTCAGCTGTGTGTCATGGACTCCTCACTGTCCACTTACCGTTTCCGTAGAAGCCGAGAGCCCACAGAGCGATGCCGGCCCAGTAGAGCAGACCGGTTCGTGGTTGCAACTGAGCAAACTGATACGCCAGCAGCGAACCGTTGAGTCCGTTGAAAATGAAAGCGGCGAGGACAACGACGAGGTGCAGTGGCGCACGCTTCGGTGCGAGGTACAGCGGCGATAGCAGCGCTCGGTGGAAGTAATGCACCGAGTAGCATCCGATCAGAATCCAAGTGCGCCACGACAGTGAGTCGAGCGGTACCAGTCGTTTGAGCGTCGCAAAGAACACAGCGGGCTGCCGGGTTAGCTTGCCAGCAAGAGGAAGGAATGACGCTAGCAGGAAGAACTCACCGAAACACACTCCATGACAGCCCAGGCAATTCCGGCAGGCAAGTTCAAGACACTATCCCATGAAAACTTGCCGAAGGGGGCGTCCATGAGCCACAAAGTTATCGGAGCGTGGAGAGGGAAGAGGTGGAAGATGACGAGGAGCGGATATGCGCCGACGGACAGCGCCCGCTCCCCTGTCTCTGGAGCGTCCATGGTAGTTTTATCTGGGCGCGGGCGAGTCTGTTTGGATGAAATGAACGCGAAGGACCAGCAACGTTGCGTCAACAGACGATCCGTAGCAGAGACTCGAATCTTAGCAGGCACCACCGCACGATGGACGTCATACGGGCCGGGCTGGCGGGAATGTCCGGCGTCGTTATCTCGGCACGTGACTCCGCTCAAAAGTTCGATTCCATACAGGTCCAGTGGCAAGTATTCCGAGCTGCTCACAACATCCATAAACTCAACTACGATGCTGCTTCCGATAACGAGATTAAGTGCAGCACGGATACGACTGCCGAGGCAGGCGATTCCCTCCCAGCTCTCGGCGCGATTCTACGCCAGGAATGCCGACGCCGCTCCGGTGAAGCTCCGCGGCGCTTTCGTCACCCCGACACCGGCTCCGGAGAGGGAGACGAGATCCACCGATCGATCCAATGTCCGCGAGCTCGACCTGTCACGCAAATCCGGCTCTTCGGGAAACACGGCTTGGAGGAACGCTTCTCCGCCATCGAACCCACGGCGGGATAGCTTCCGGGACAGCAACCGAAGCGGGCGTGATGATCGACGACCTGGTGGACGGAGGGGATCGATCCGTCATGACCGCAAGGACGAGGGACCGTATTACTTCTCCCAGACGATCAAGAAGTGGATTGAGCGCAATGAGATTCCCAACAAACCTCTCACAGGCCGTCAGGTTGAGGAGGTCACTCGAATGATCACGTCTGCGCGGCCGGACAACGTGAACGCCGCTGTGTGGAACCTCGTTCTCGCTCTCCTTGGTCGACAGGGACAGTTCGGAAACATGTGGAAGGCGTACAACCAGATGAAAAAGCGGGGCACCATGCCCTCGTCGCGCACGTATACCGTGATGCTGAACGCTTTCGCCGGTGTCGCGCACGGCGGTGTCGCGCAGAAGACATTCACGCCCCAGACTCCACCCGAGCCCTTGACGCTCCGCCGCGTCAACGCGATTTACGAGCACTCGCAACGTCATGTGCAGAAATACTTGAAGTACGCGAACGGGGAGGGGCTGGAGCGCGATATCGAAGCCGACGAGGATCGCGAGGGTTTCGTCAACGAGGCTCAGGTCAACATCATGCCGACGAATGCGTACCTCAAGTTCCTGTCCCGATACGGGATGTGGAAGGAAATGCAGGCCGTCTTTCTTGCAATGGATCCTCACGGCCCCCTCGCTCCCGATCAGGTCACGTACGCCACGATGCTGAACACGATCAACAACATCGACCACTACCGCCGCGCCAGCGCCGGGCGTGACGGTGCGGTGAAGCTGCCCGCGATCGAGCCCGGCCCGCAAGCCCGTCTGCTCTGGGACCAGGCCGTTCGCACCTTGCACCCGGCTACTGCTGGCCGGAAGCTCGACGAGGGAGTTGCGCTCGCGGCGCTGCAGTGCTTCGTCGCCGGCCGCCCGGAGGACAAGCGTTTCGCGGAGACGCTTATTCCCCGCCTCTGGGGCTTCTCAGCGCCGAACGCCCCGACTGTCGCTTCTTTGGCTACGCCTCAGGTGGCTAAGAAGGACAACTCGCTTCCCCGTCTCCGCCTCGACGTACGCAGTGCGACGCAGCTCATGTCGCTGCTTGTCCGTCTTGGCCGCACCTCTGTCTCGGCCCACTACACGTCGCAGATCCTAGAGCG
The DNA here is from genome assembly GCF_000293215.1 of Trichosporon asahii var. asahii CBS 2479. Taxonomy (NCBI): domain Eukaryota; kingdom Fungi; phylum Basidiomycota; class Tremellomycetes; order Trichosporonales; family Trichosporonaceae; genus Trichosporon; species Trichosporon asahii. The sequence goes on from NW_014040889.1 coordinate 126,268, forward strand.
CGACATCAAGTTCGACATGCCCGCTCTTCGCGCTGCGATTCACAACCTCGCCGCCGTGCACGATGTTGAGGCTGCCATGAATGTGCTGGACCAGAACTCGGAAGCCTGGCCCCTCGATGTTCTCAATGCGGTCCTGAGTGCAGCCCGCTGGAGCAAGGACTGGGACACCGCCCTTTCCGTCTACCGCCGCTTTACCCACCTCCCGCAAGGTGTTGAGAAGGGCAACTACAAGGGGCAGTACAAGTGGGAGTCTCCGAATGGACGGCCTACCGACAGCCGCGGCCGCCGGTGGATCAAGAATCCCGTTGAGCCCGATCTGCAGTCTATGGACCTCCTTCTGCGTGCTGGTCTCGAGGCGGGAATCCCCGCCACCCGCGAAGCGCTCAACATCTACAAGTACTACCCGCGAGAGAGGTGGTACACGATCACTGCTCAGGGAGAGCTCTGCGACGTCAAGGACCACATCCCGAACCCCGGCGTCAACACCCGCCGCAAGATTGAGGAGCGTCTCGAGTTTGCTCGCACTGTTGAGCGCGCCGCCGACACTCTCCAGTTCAAGGCGAAGGACAAGAAGGAGAAGGAGGACATGCAGAAGATCATCGACGACGTGAAGCGCGTCATGGAGCGCTGGAAGGATCTCAAGAACATCGCAGCGCAGGAGAAGGAGAAGGACGGCGCTCGTGGTCGCGAATCTGCCAACCGCTCCGGTCGTCCTTGGGACAAGCAGTCTAACAGGCGGCAGGACAGCGAGTTCCCCAAGCGTCGTACTGGAGACTTCCAGAACAGGCGCCGTGATGATGACAGGTTGACCGATCGCCAACGCGATGGCATCTATGCGCGGAGGAGGAGACAGGAGGAGCGCAGCGGGGAGTCGGACGACGAATACTAGTCATGTAGAACTCTGGGGCGCCATTTCCCTTCGGCCTGTCGCTGGCCATCTCATATCAATCATAGCATTTGTCATATGTAAGCATTCCACTCTAGCAGGTTTGGCGCGAAGTGTCCGAGTTCACAATCGGCGGGGTTGTTTTATCAGGACATTGCCGCCCCTCTGTGGTGCGGCGACTTGAAGCGCTGGCTCTCGTCAGCCGCAGTCTGAGCCGACGCCGTCGTGGCTTTCTCCGCGGGGCTCGTCGGGGTACTGATCTCTCTTCATCATGCCGGGCCCGGCACGCACTGGGGCGCAGTTCATACGTGCAATGTAACACCAGACGCCGCATTCCGAGTCCATCATGACCGGTCGTCGGATGATACTGGTCCACCGCGGCCATCAGCGCACGAAGCAGAGAGGTGCGAATGCGTCTGGAAGGTCGTCACCCGCAGTGTCACCTGTCGCAACAGCACCGCCGATCTCCGAACCATCCCCCCGACCAATCCCAACCAGCAGCTAACGTGGACCAGGCTGTAGCCAGTAAACGCGTAAAGCGATTGATGCCAACCAGTAATGCCTCTAGCAGGCAGTCCCCGTCTATTCCGGTATTGCCAAGCCGTTACCCCTTTCTCTGCACTCGTAACCTGAGTGTGTCCAGGGAGGATGTTGCGGGGCTCACTATGGTTCATCTACTGTCGAACAACTCCTCATTCGTCCATTGTCAACTGATCTTTTCATCATTTGCCCGTTCTCTTCAAGGAAAGGTGTGACCTCTGCGCCTCCCGACGCCAGCGCCGGCAGCCCTAGATCGCCCACTGCACGACGCTCAATGGACACACAGACAGTGCTGATAAGACCTATTCATACTATACGTTGCCTTGCCGTGTGGCTGCTATGTGACTATTGGTAGATGGCAGATGTTGGGAATGCACAAATGAGAGTTTGTTTGGATGGGTTTTGGGTTGAGGGGTATAGGCGATGGAGACGCTGCGGGCCCACAGCGCTATGACGTTAAGAGAGGAGACCTGAAGACCTGAGGAGACCTGAAGAACTGAGATACCTGGAGACCTGGAGACCTGAGAGAAATGGAAACTTTTGGGAGCCTGGGATCTCGCAGTCTGCGATGACTGGAAGGACTGAGAGGCGGCTCGATGCTGGCCTGGCC